>NW_015505941.1:507447-532225 GCF_001515645.1 Sinocyclocheilus grahami
ATAACATTTATTAACACATTTTTCAGCAACATGAATTTAAAGTTATTTGGAGAATAAACCCTCTTAAATGTCTCTCTACATACTGGTGTGTGTGTGTGTGTAATCCTTTAAAGGAGCATGTGATTGCAAACACAGTATTCTGTATGTAGTTACAGTAAATGGTAGGGATGCACTGAAATGAAAATTCTGGGCCGAAACCGAGAATTCTGGATGTGCTTGGTCGAAAACCAAAACCGAACATGCTTTGTAATAATTATTTATTTTATTAAATAATATAAAGTAATTTTGTAAGACTTTATAATTTAACTCAATTTTAATGACACAGAGTTTAAAAAACACAAGCCAATAAAATAACCACACTTTTATTGAAAGAAAATTGGACAGAAAATATATTAATATTAATCAATGTATTATTTTTATTCAGTTCTATGCAACAGAATCAGGCATAACTGTTGTTGTTGTTGTTGTAATGTATAGTTCTGCAAACAGGGTTTTTCCTTTCTCAAAATGCAGCGGAGGTGGTACCATCCTGATCATGTGCACACAATGTACCCACCCTTCAAGTGGCTGAAACAAACACTTTTCACACGCAATATATTTTAGGTGTTATAATAATTATAGCTATGATTAAAGAAAATTACAATTATAAAGTTATGTTTTATTTTCTCTCACCAAATGTTTTATTGTTATTTATTCCTAAATTAGCCTTATGAAATGTTTTCTTTTCCCTCAGAAATTCTGTGTTGTGTATCTGGTTATCAAATGAAGGCATACAATATAATTTAGCCTATCTTTAAATGATTGAAAAATAAACTGAATTTACTATTAAAATGAAAACATGGAAGAAATGTTGTGTGATAATTCCTTAAAAAATAAAGTTTTCATAATTTTAGTAGTAGTAGTAGTAGTAGTAGTATGTACATTCTGCTGAACAATAGTAATATATTTCTGCTGCAATGTCTTCAAATTAAACCGGACTTTTATTTTGACGGGTTGCCGTGAATTCCTTTAAAATTCTGTGTATATGACGCTAGTTTTACTCAAATGAAACGGTGAAACGCTCATGAAGTGACTCTCAGAGCAGTTATGTTGTTCATGTGTTTATGTCCTCATTGAGACGGCAGACGGTGAAATCACCGCGATTCAGTGTGTGTGTGTGTGGTAAAGGAAAACGCGCGTCTCTGCCATTCATTCATTCATTCATAGAGATATGATCGCGTAATATGAGTTAATGCTCATCAGATCGAGTAAAAATCAGAGGGAATTGAATAGAAATGATGGTTTTGTGTAAATAAATGTCAAGTAAAAATGTATAAAAATATAAAAACCCTGGCAAAGCTATTATTATCAGCAGAGCATAGCGGGGAGCAGATCAGTGAACGAGATTTTACCAGGGGCAAGTTCAAGCCCAAACCGGTGTGCACCGTTTTGCTAAGGTTTCCGGTTTGAACGACATGTTTCCGTGAAACGGTGTGCAACGGGTTTGAGATGCGTTTTCTCTTGTTTGGTGGGTGTGTCAAACATTGTCAGCCCAATCAGCAGCAGCATATATATAAACCACGCTGTATTAAAGAGACAGCAGGCACAATGTAATTAACATCAAAATAAGTTCACAAGAGCAAAAATATTGTTTGCACATGTTTATTTACATTAAAGGCAAAATAACTAAAATAATAAGAGCACAAGTATAGATCTGGAACTTCTTTAATTGATTTAAGTAAATATAATTTAGTAATTGCAATGTCTTCTGGTCGATATCCTTTCCTTAGGAAGGTGTGCTAAATACTGATTAATGTAATATAAAAACACTATACATGGCAAATGTTGGATCACAATAATTAGGAACCACAGTTTCCACAAATCCCTTCATTTAATTGGGATGTTCTCTTTTATTCTGGATGGCAAGGGCAGTGACTGCACCATCGAGCATATTTTGCAGTATTAAACACGTATTTATACCGATTTCATCAGGCTCTGAAAATTCTTCAAAAAGAACACAAAGAATGGCCTTCTCAGCTGCCATAGTTGCAACTCTTGCGTCATCAGAACAGGGTGTTCAACGCACCACCGTTTCCGTTTAAAAAATGTTTTGCACCGTTTTTGTCAGGGCTGAACGCAGCCCAGCGTTGCCCAGTACTGCAAACATGTACAAGTATACTACATAGAAATTTCTTGTCGGCGCGTTATTTGAGCGGACTTAGCTTTTCCGGTGTATATTTTCGGCGGCCGAAATTCAGTGCATCCCTAAATTAACTAAACGATTCTTCGAAGCACATCATTTGCCTCGATGATTTTTTTGTATTCGAGTTACCCGAGGAATCGTTTCAGCCCTACACTGAATAGTTCAGCTGCATTTTCTGAATTCTGGGTGGCAGTTGAGACAGAGGACCGTTAAGGAAACAACTAACTCTTGTCTCTCTCTCTCTCTCTCATTTAATCTCAAGGTTAGTTAAATTAATTAAATTTCATACCAAACTGTAATTTACATGTTTTAATGTCAAAATAATTTGTTTCAATTGATTATTTATTTTATTAATAATTAAGACACTTACAGTATGCCATAAAAAAGTTTTTTCTCATGTATCACTTACCTGAAATACTCACTTGAGTTGTTTACCTGAGATACTTACCTGAATTCAGGCCAGTTGTGAGTAAGAATTAGGGTATTTCTGTACATTTGGTTAAGTTTGCTATCATTATTGATTTATTTATTGTTTATTTGATTTAAGTATCTATACAGTGTCATCAGTGTTTGCAGTGTCAATCATTTTGTGATTCAAATTGTCTTACTGACTCTGAAATACAAATGTGTATATGTATTCAAAGACAACAAAGAGGACCGTTAAGGAAACAACTAACTCTTGTCTCTCTCTCTCGTTTAATCTCAAATTGATTACTGCTTACCGTCTTCCTGACTGCCCGGGACTTGTAACAGTTTCCTACATTCTTCAAAATATCTTCTCTTTTGTGTTCCACAAATGAAAAAAGAAAAACTCATACAGGTTCAGAACAACCCGAGAGTGAGTAAATGACAGAATTTTCATTTTTGAGTGAACTATTCCACATCAGTGTATAGTTGTCTCTGTACAATATGATAAATTATTTTAACACTGAAAAAACACCATTGATTAGAAGTAGAGCTGTAGTCAAGTCCAGCTTTGTCGAGTCCAAGACCAGGACTAATCGAGACCGAGTCCAAAGAGGTTCAAGTCCAAGTCAATTCCAAGTCCAAAAGTCAAGACCGAGTCCAAATGAGAGAGAAAAAAGGATCCTCTTCAAGACCACATACTTAACTATTGATAATGTATGCGATGCGAGAGACAGCATATCTCATATTCTAAGAAAATTTTACATTTTACAAAGTAACAACTCTGTAGGACAGGGGTCTCCAAACTACAGTGGTGTGAAAAAGTGTTGGCCCCCTTCCTGATTTCTTATTTTTTTTGCATGTTTGTCACACTTTAATGTCTCAGATCATCAAACAAATTTAAATATTAGTCAACGATAACACAAGTAAACACAACATGCAGTATTTAAATGAAGGTTTTTATTATTAAGGGAAAACAAAATCCAAAACTACATGGCCCTGTGTGAAGAAGTGTTTGCCCCCCTGTTAAAACTGTGGTTTATCACACCTGAGTTCAATTTCTCTAGCCACACCAGGACCTGCCTGACATCCTGGAAGGCCAATGCCCTGCAGAGTTTAGCTCCAACTGGCCTTAACACACCTATCTGGAAGTTTCTAGTGCAGGGGTGCCCAAACTCGGTCCTGGAGGGCCAGTGTCCTGCAGAGGTTAGCTCCAACTTGCCTCAACACACCTGCCTTCAAGATTCTAGTATGCCTAGTAAGAGCTTGATTAGCTGGTTCAGGTGTGTTTAATTGAGGTTGGAGCTAAACTCTGCAAGACACCGAGTTTGGAGCTGTAGGATCAAATTATTTTTATTTACATTTTATTTACTTTAGGTATAGCAATATCAAACAAACTGAAGTGCAACTTCACATTTTCAGTCTTTTTATTATGTAACAATATTGTTATACAATATTATGTATATTATACTACTTTAAAATATTAATTGTGTATAACAATATTATAGTGTAACAATAACATTCTGGGCTGTAACAAATAACAAGCAACACAGGTGTCACTAAAAAATTTACAAAACATTTGAACTCCAAAAATGACTGCAATGAACATGTTCCCATTCTTGAACTTATTACTTGTAATAAACCAATGGAGCATTTTCAACAAAAAAAACAAAGTAATAAACATGAATATCTTCAGCTATGTGTGTGTGTGTGTTTGCCTTTTTAAATATAATAGGCCATATAATATATAACATATTCAGGAGTACCAGTCAAATCAAAATCCCCCAGGGGATTACCAAGACCGTTTTAGTGCAGAATTGGATGCAAGTATGGGATAGCAGGACCCTGACCCGAACTGGCTCTGCATCTTAGAAGTAGATGATAACATAAGAAAAAGATTGATTTGTTGGATCAGTATTTGACTCTTCGCTTTCACTTTCAAACACACATAGATACACACGGAAGCTGGGTTCAGAGTTAATGATCCATGGCTCTTTTACTTTGATTTGGTGGATTAAAGAGGTTTTAGATCAAGGAGAGCTCTCACACACACATACACACAAACATACAAAATGGCGCTTCAGGTACTGAGACAAACACACACCCAAAAACCCATGCGCACAATTTTTTAAAGTCTCCAACACCCACCCTTTATCTGATGTCTGAAAGGGTCTCTCAAATCCCTCTCTCACACACACAACCTTTAAACTACTTTCATCTGAAAACCTCTCAAAACGCCCCTAGACTCAATCAGCAGTGGTAATGGAACGGCGGCCTTTATATCCTGACTCCAGCTCTGCTCAGAAGAAGAGAGAGAGAGAGAGAGGTGAACATCCTAATCATTTTTTTGATTTGGTGGATTAAAGAGGTTTTAGATCAAGGAGAGCCCTCACACACACATACATACAAAATGGCGCTTCAGGTACTGAGACAAACACACACCCAAAAACCCATGCGCACAATTTTTTAAAGTCTCCAACACCCACCCTTTATCTGATGTCTGAAAGGGTCTCTCAAATCCCTCTCTCACACACACAACCTTTAAACTACTTTCATCTGAAAACCTCTCAAAACGCCCCTAGACTCAATCAGCAGTGGTAATGGAACGGCGGCCTTTATATCCTGACTCCAGCTCTGCTCAGAAGAAGAGAGAGAGAGAGGTGAACATCCTAATCATTTTCATATTAAGATCTAGAGCCGTGATATAACCAAGACACAAATATAGAGCTACATCCTGTCAGTGAGAAAGGTCATCACTTCCAGAGAGTTCTCCTTTCATGGCAAAAATGGTTTCGTGGGAAGCCCTTTATGGTCTTTAAGGCATCCATTACTCACATGATTTATTAATCATATCTCGGCTAAACACATCCTCAAAAATGTGTTTACTTTTGCTTAAAGCATGCTCTCTGCACTACTTTTATATTTTGATTAACATAATTTATATCCCTGAATCAAGGATGCATTAAATTGATCAAAGTGACAGTAAAGACTTTACATTATAACACAAATTATATTTTAAATAAATGCTGTTCTTTTGAACTTTATTTGAAATCCTGGGGGGGGGGGGGCTATAAAAATTTCCACAATTTGAGGCTGTTTTCAACACTGATAATAATAATGTTTCTTGAACACTAAATCAGCATATTAGAATTAAGATTCAAAACACAGGAAATTCCCTACAGACCCTGAAAAATACTAGTTCTCTTCCAGGTCAGGACTAGGGTTTTTAGTCTACTTTTACAATTCTTAATTAGGTCTGGTGTATGTTAAGGAAACGGCTCACATCATGAATAACATATATGGGGTGCTGCAGTACTTGTGCCACATGATTATTTTGAGCAGTTGGGAACATGATAGAAATGTTACATACTCAACAAGGGCTTAATCTCAGCTGAACACATCACACACATTTCAGTTCATCTCCATCTGAGATGAAAGAAAGCAGAAGTCTCAGGAAGCGATGTCTCCTTGGAATATTAAGGCTGATGAGGGATTTGAACCGCATGCTACTAAACAAATGCTTTAAGCACTGATGCAACTGAGCTTTTTCCGAAGATCTTCCACACTGCAGAAGACTTCTCTTTTCTAAATATCAAAGGAATATTAATATACTAAACTTCATTATACAATCTTCAAACATGCCCTTCAGAACTGCAGGAGGGTAAAACATGACACTCCATTAAAAGAAACACACAGCAACGTCGTGGGCACATCTTTTTCTATAAGAGAAAGCGAGAGAAAGAAAAAAGCAACTATTTATAGTGCAAACACATGAAAAACATCAAACAGCAATGTGCTAGGGGAATAAATGCTGCATTGACATTTAAAACGTTTAATCCTCCATTAAAAAGCTGAAGGAGTAATAATTTCGGCCACTTAAAAGTGTAGTAAAATAAAAAAAATTACTGAAAGTTTGTTCCTCTGTGCACAAACATGGTCAAACAGCAATAAAAAAAACTGACTTGAATCGAAAGCTACAATAGTTTCAAAATATTTTCCACAAAACTGCCATAAATCAAAAAGCTGAACTAGGGTCAAGCTACTTTTGAATAATTAGTTAGCTAGTAGGTAAAAACACTGAAGATAAAGATCACAAAATCACAGATTTTTGGAGGGCAAAGATGAAAAACAAATAAATTGGTTCTAGAAACTTCTTATCTGAATAAGTGACAGTATTTTTTTACAGCAGATTTTAGGTTTACATAATACATTTACACAATTAATACATCAAAACTGCAAAACTGTCACAACCTTAAATGAACAATGAACATCGGTTATTAATTAGCAGTATATTTAAGATAAAGCTATAAAAATGAATGATATAAAAAAAAAAAAAAAAAAGATATATACATATACAGTGGGGCAAAAAAGTATTTAGTCAGCCACCAATTGTGCAAGTTCTCAAAGTGATTTGATACGGTTCCCTGCAGGATTCAATTAATTCAACTGTAATATAGTACTAGCTTATGGAAGCTTGTTTCCACCACGGGGGGGAAAAAATAAAGATAATTGCAATTTTTTTTAACTCGGGAGAAAAAAAAGAGCCAGAATTGTGAGATAAAAAGTCAACAATTTTTTTTTTATTCAGTGGTGGAAAAAGGCTTCCATACTGGCTAGCTAGCTAACAACCCTACAGTTAAGTGAGTGGTTTCATTGTGGTACATATATCAGTTGCTTTATTGCAGGAAAGACATGTACCTGTCCTCAGCCTAAGCAAAAGCCCCACTCTTCACCAGTGGTAACCCAGTTTAACGGAACTTGTTATAAATCAACATAATATCTATTTCCCTCTTTTCTTATCTTGCTCAAAAACACAACAAATTATGCTTAATTTCAAAATTTTTACTCTCCCCTTTAATTCCCATGCAAAGCATGCTGGGAACTACAGTTTCATTTATGTCATCATCAAAAACAATTTGCCCATCATAATCAGTAATATGATTGAGCAAATCAGACAATCTGTGTTTTCCCTTTTTTTCAGTATACTTCAGTTGGTCCTGTTTTGAGACATCAGGCACTAACTACTCATTTAAAGATGCAGTAATCAGTACAACAGCATGTAGCCTGTGCCCCTCAATCATACATCAAAACAGACCGTACAGAATATGCAAACAACAGATGATGATCCATCTTTGATATGATACAATACAAACTGATGACATCTGGTCTGTATATTATTGTTAAATATGTACATACCATACCTGTAGTATCTACCTGTGAAAAATAATCCCAAATAAATGCAAGTACTCATATCTTCTTTCTGCATGTTTTTTAGTGGATTGCATTTGCGTGTTATGACAGTACTAAAGTTCCTGATCAAATATCTACTGTATAGCCTTACAAGCAGAACTCCCAACTCCCAAGCAAGACCTCATTAGTGTTAATGAAAATGATTAAAATGTTCCCTATTTTTCACATTTGGTTTAGAAAGATGATATACTTGTTTTCTAGTTTGAGAATGAGTGTAAACTTGTGTAGTTTTTATTTTATTTTATAAATAATACATATATTTAGCAAGCATGCATTCAATTGATCAGAAGTGACAGGAATGACATTATAATTTCACATAAATGCAGTTCTTTTGAACTTTCTATTCATCAAAGAACCCTGAAAAAAGTATCACAGTTTCCACAAAAATATTAAGCAGCACAACTGTATTTAACATTGATAATAATAAGAAATGTTTCTTGAGCACCAAATCAACATCTTAAAATGGCTTCTGAAGGATCATGTGACACTGAAGACCGGAGTAAAGGCTTCTGAAAATTCAGCTTTGCATCACAGGAATAAACCACATTTTAAAATACTTTTTTTTTTTTGTAATAATATTTCACAATACTACTGTTTTTAGCATAAGAGACTTCTAGCATAAGATATTTTTCCATAACACTGGAAGTCAAGAGATCTAGATTTTGTAAGAAGTGTTTTTCAGCAGTGGATCTGGTTTACTGCCTTAGGACAGGATTTAAAGGATTGGTTCATCCAAAAACGAAAATCTGATTATTTACTCACTCTCATGTCATTCCAAACCAGCAAGTTTGTTCCGTGTAACATAAAAGCAGAAATTATGAATAATTGTACTAGTTGCTCTTTTCTATGCCAATACAATGAATGTGGGTCCATCCCTGATGTAAAACTATTATATGCCTTCAAAAGTCTTAGAATATAGCACACAAGTCACATAGACTCCTTTTAGAATCTTGAAAGTGTCAGTTCCCATTCATGGCAATTGGATGAAAAATAAAACACTAGCATCATTTTCAGAAGTTCTCTTAGTTTGGGCTTTAGGTGAACTATTCCTTTAAACACTCATTTAAAGAACTTTTACAAGTCTCAGAAATATTTCAATACAAATACTGCCCTCTTGTGGACTCCTATCGCAGACAGTGATAAAAGCTTTTTTCCTGTGCAAATCCAGTTGTTTTTTTCCAGTTGCATAAATATAGTCACCACGTTAAGACTGTCTTAAGAACTAGTTTGACTAACTAGCAGTTAACCAAGTGGTTATCAGTCTGTCTTTTCAGATTCAAATGAGATCAATCTACATTTTTATGTAACTGACTTTAAAAAAAATTATGACCAGTCTTGCAGAAAAAAATTAGGTGTCTAACTTTTAAGACTAGTCTTTACAACCGGCCACTGGTTAAAAAGCATATTTTGCAATATTCAAAAGCTAATATATAACTATCAGTTATTCAACTTTTACAGGAGAAAAATTAGCAATGACAGGCCTGACCTAAACAAAGCAATGCACTCACTGACACAAGTTCCATGTCTATTTTCTCTCCGTTTCTATTTTTGACTGTTTACTGAAGAATAGAGAAAAGTGATGAAAGAGCTTTTTGATGCAAAGAAAATTATGACTCATGGCTTTAACAGAAAGGTTATGCAATTTTGATGCAAACGAGGCACAAAAAATACAGCAAAGAGCTGAATGTCAACAGCTTCTCTTATGTTTGCCTCTTGTAATCATATTTTAAGAACAGAATGCTCTGTACATGTGTGGAGATGGTGAAAAGGCCAAAGATTAATGTTAACATTAGGAACTGTGAGGGTTTGCATTTTTACTGACTGATGCACATGATTCTGACAACAAGTATTTAATATATTCCAGATGGATTTATGTAACACTGTCATGCTGGGGTGAGTTTTCATTTTATCTTAAATTTAGCAAGACAACTTAAGCGAATAATTGCTTTCTCGCCCAGAGATAATTAATCAAGTAAACTATACCAACATTAAACAAACAGTTCACCCAAAAATAAACATTTGCTTAAATTTTTTTTCAGGCCACCCAAGATGTAGACGAGTTTGTTTCTTCATCGGAACAGATTTGGAGAAATGTAGCATTACATCACTTGCTCAGCAGTGGATCCTCTGCAGTGAATGGGTGCCGTCAGAATGAGAGTTCAAACAGCTGATAAAAACAACACAATAATTCACAAGTAATCAACATAACATCAGCCCATCAATTAATGTCTTGTGAAGCAAAAAGCTGCATGTTTGTAAGAAACAAATACGTCATTAAAGCATTTAGTGTTAAACCGTCACTTCTAGCCAAAACACCAGTCCATAATCCATAATAATGCTTCCTGCACTGAAAAAGTCCTGCTGTTCTTTCATATCAAAATCCACTGGCATGTGTTCATAACCGTTTTCACTTGTAAACAGTGGCATACTTCTCTGCATATTTCCGTTCCAATTCAGATGAGATTACTTTTTCACGGGAGAAAGCAATAATGGATAGAGATGCAATGGTTTGAAGTTGAAAACTTCTTAATGATGGATTTGTTCATTACCACCTTGCAGCTTTTCTCTTCACAAGATATTAATTGATGGACTGGAGTCGAGTAGATTACTTGTGAATTATTATTGGCCAGAAGTGACGGTTTAAAGCTAAATGCTTTAATGATGTATTTGTTTCTTACAAACATGCAGCTTTTTGCTTCACAAGACATTAATTGATGGGCTGAAGTTATGTTGATTACTTGTGAATTATTGTGATGTTTTCATCAGCTGTCTGGACTCTCATTCTGACGGCACCCATTCACTGCAGAGGATCCACTGGTGTGCAAGTGATGTAATGCTACATTTCTCCAAATCTGTTACAGTGAAGAAAAAAATGTATCTACATTTTGGAAGGCCTGAGGGTGTATTTTCATCAAATTTGGATTTTTAGGTGAACTATTCCTTTACGACCACAATTTTATGCAATAACAGAAGGTGATTTTAACAACAAACAGCAAGCAGAAGATTTGAGCTCATTTCCCCTTCTCTCTTCATATTGCTCATTATAAAACAACCAAGTACCTGATTACCAAACTGGAACAACAAACATTCAAAACAGAACAGAGCAGCATTAAAGTCTCTCCACAAGCATGGAATTAGTGCTGGCAGTTTGCCAAACCAGCATATTTACATGTTAAATATATCACATTGTTAAATCATTGAAAATGCCCATGACATAAAACAAAACACAACAACATGAATCTGAATAAATGAAGACATTTCTGTGCAATGTTTGATGGACCATTAATCAATGTGCCAGACACATTTTCCCTACTCCCATCAGCTCCCATCAATCAAACAGGAAACACTTGCTTAAATTTTTTGAGCGGTTTGACAAAAGCATAAATTTTGCATTTAGAGCTGGTGAAAGGCCAGAAACTTCTGTGCTTCTGTGAGAAACTGGTAGTTTCAAGAAATAAGCTGGCCTTTGTGCCCATATTAGTACCTGATAAATGAGTATTATGATATTATGATGACACTTTGAATGATATATTAGTTATGTTCCAAGCTAAATCTTTCTAAACACACTTAAGACTCATCTGAATATCAATATATGACAGATGCTTAACGTCTTTCACTATCCAATGAAAAACAATTACTGCTTAGTAGAGATGCATCTAGCACCATTTGTCCCCGTGTCCAACTTTTATTCAAGTGGTCACTAAATGGTCCTATATAGTCTATATGAACCTTGAGAGTAATTTCATTCCGTGTAAAATACGCTTTTTAGATATTTTTACTATACTACTAAATGCTGCTGTTCACAAACAAACAAACAAAATGTAAATGTCTAGTCAGCTGGATCTCACTAAAAAATGTTTCACCCCAAAACCAAAAGATAAAAATAGAGAAATTATTCTTTCTAGTAACATAAAAAAAATATTTGTATTACTATAATATATATATATTTACATGTTAAATATATCACATTGTTAAATCATTGAAAATGCCCATGACATAAAACAAAACACAACAACATGAATCTGAATAAATGAAGACATTTCTGTGCAATGTTTGATGGACCATTAATCAATGTGCCAGACACATTTTCCCTACTCCCATCAGCTCCCATCAATCAAACAGGAAACACTTGCTTAAATTTTTTGAGCGGTTTGACAAAAGCATAAATTTTGCATTTAGAGCTGGTGAAAGGCCAGAAACTTCTGTGAGGACAGACAAAACTGGTAGTTTCAAGAAATAAGCTGGCCTTTGTGCCCATATTAGTACCTGATAAATGAGTATTATGATGCTGGTTTGACACTTTGAATGATATATTAGTTATGTTCCAAGCTAAATCTTTCTAAACACACTTAAGACTCATCTGAATATCAATATATGACAGATGCTTAACGTCTTTCACTATCCAATGAAAAACAATTACTGCTTAGTAGAGATGCATCTAGCACCATTTGTCCCCGTGTCCAACTTTTATTCAAGTGGTCACTAAATGGTCCTATATAGTCTATATGAACCTTGAGAGTAATTTCATTCCGTGTAAAATACGCTTTTTAGATATTTTTACTATACTACTAAATGCTGTTGTTCACAAACAAAATGTAAATGTCTAGTCAGCTGGATCTCACTAAAAAATGTTTCACCCCAAAACCAAAAGATAAAAATAGAGAAATTATTCTTTCTAGTAACATAAAAAAAATATTTGTATTACTATAATATATATATATATAAAAAATAAAAAATACTTTTATAAAATATAGATACTTTTAAATCATATAAAATTACCCACATTACTGTGAAAATTAAGATTAATTGTCTTGAAAATAATGTCACGGTGTAAAAGAAACAAATGTATGGCCTAATTTTTCTTTTGATTTTGGGTTGAATGAGACCCAGACATGTTCCTGACACAAATTATTATTATTATTATTATTATCATGGCTAAATTGGTGTTGACGAAAGTCACACATGCACTATTCAGTTTAACTTTAGAGTAATACTCATGCATCCTAATAAGACAGTTAGACAACACTCAGTGGTCCTGATTACTAAAACATTTATAGATATAGCAAAGTTTATATTCCTCTCTCTCATATCCAAAAAAAAAGTGGGTATCTGCTTCTACACAATATGCAACCAACAGTTGATCATAACAGAAATAACTTAAACAATTTAAAATGCTCAAGAATAATGAAACTCCATTTAGTGTGTGTGTACTATTAATGACTACTGTTCTTATAAATATGCACATGGTTACTGTTGAGTATCTGACTGTAAATTCATTATAGTGCAAACTTAAAATGTTTAAGATGTAACAAATGTGAAAGACGAAGAAAAATAATTTAAAAAGGAAAGGCAAAAGATGAGGCAGAAAGAAAGAAGTGAGAGAGATAAAATGAGTGTATGAGCGTGTAAAGTGAGAGGTTTTCAGTCCAGAGGCACCTCTCTCAGATTTGCTGGGTCAGCTGTAGCCTGTTTGGATTCTCTCATCTTATCTAGGCCAAACAGCAGGTCCAGTTGAGTCACGGGCCTCAGCTGCGTGCTGTCCACATGCCTGAGGACACACCAGAGGACACCAGGACAAAATCAGTGATGAGTAATGTACTTTTACATACATTACTGCATATTTATACAGCATTTCAAAACACCTAAGAATACTCAAGAATATGTTGAACGGTTTCTCTTCTAACAAAACAGAAGAATGAACCAGCTGAACAACTACTTGAGATTAATGGGACAGATTTCTCCAGATATTATAAACCTCTTTGGTTAGGGCATGGTGCACGAGCTGCATGTTGTGCACACAAATAAAATGCCACCATTGTGTGTGTGTGTGTGGTATTATACAAAACATAGACATACTCTTCTTCATCCAGCTGGAACTGTTGTGCGATCTGTTTCATCTGCTGTTTGCGGACATAGTCTCTAACGCGGTACATGGCAGCGTCCCTGCAAAGCTCTTTCAGATCACTGCCGGAGTAGCCCTCGGTTTGAGCCGCTATTTCTTTCAGGTTAATTGCATTACTTAACTGATGAAAAAAAAGATTCAAATAAAATAATTTATATATAGGCTATACGCTACCGTTCAAAAGTTTAGGGTCAGTAAGATTTTTTTAATGAATGCTTTTATACAGCGAAGATGCATTAAATTGCATCCATTTCAAATAAATACTGTTAGTTTGAAATTTATATCATCAAAGAATCTGGTTTCCACAAAAATATTAAGCAGCACAACTGTTTTCAACAATGATAATAAGAAGCAATGTTTCTTGACCATTAAATCATCAAATTAGAATGATTTCTGAAGGATCATGTGACACTGAAGACTGGAGTAATGCATGGCTGCTGAAAATTCAGCTTTTCCGCCACAGGAATTAATTATATTTTAAAGTATATTCAAACAGAAAACACAATTTAAATTGTATTATTATTTCACAATATTACGTATTTATATCCACTTCAAAACCTTACTGACCCCGAACTTTTGAATGGTTGTGTAAATATATGGATTTCTGCCACTTCACCTTTAATATAAGCATTATATTTAAAGACAAAACATTTTGTGAAGGAATTGTGGTGCAGATGAAGAAGAGCTTAATGTCTTACATTTTCTCCAGACAGAATAAGTCTAAGGATTTCTTCTCTTTGAGCTGCATTCTGAAATTGGACCAAAAATAATTATGTTTTATCCTGATTAAGACAGCCTATTAACAAAAACAAGAGCATAAAAGTGTGTGTGTTCAGCAAACTCACAGGCAGGCCTACATGAAAGGTTGTGGGCATTCTGCGCAGTATTGCTGCATCCACATCCTGTGGTCTGTTTGTGGCCCCCATCACCATTACCTGGACATTGACCTCATTACACTTTTACTTTCTATTAATCACTTTTGAGGAAATGCAATGACCTCTAAAACCTACATATGTGTGTGTTACCTGGCTGCTTGCGTTTGTGTCTAGTCCATCCCACAGACTCATGAACTGGGCTTTCATCATAGCGGTGGCCTCATGGTCCATACTGGAACGATTCCTCAAGAATGAATCTGATGCAAGAGTTTATGTGGATATACATGTAATAAACCCACTATAAAATCAACCCAAGAAATGTAAACAGTAGCATGAGGAAACTACAGAACTACATAAACAGTACCGTTTTTTTAATGTTTCTGAAAGATATATCTTATGCTCTTCAAAGCTGCATTTATTTGATCAAAAATACAATTAAATCAGTATTATTAAAATTTTACAATAACTGTTATTTTAATATATTTTAAAATGCAATTTATACCTATAATGAAATTGCCATTAGTCCAGACTTCAATGTCACAAGATCCATCAGAAATCATTCTAATATGCTGATTTGGTGCTCAAGAAACATTTCTGATTATTATCAATGTTAAAAACAGTACCGCTTAATATACTTGTGGAAACTGTGATACTTTTATTTTTTCAGGATTTTTGGTGAATAGAAAGTTTTTTTTTTATTGTTTATTTTATTTTTATTTTCTTTTAAAAAAAATGTTTTATTTGAAATATAAATCTTTAGCAACATTATAATTAATTTAATGCATCCTTGCTAGAAAAAAAGCAGTCATTTCTTTCAAAAAATTCACTAATCCCAAAATGTTTTAATGTATTATATTTAAATCACATATTATAAATATATATATATACACTTCACAGTTACATAAGATTATATACAGTGCAACTATTTAGTCATTTTTAAACAAGAAATTACTTAGAAACTTTTTTTGCAGTCTTAGTTTTGTCAATTTCCCATTTTCAGGGTCTGTCATTTAATATGTGGTACTGGCTTTAATTACTTAAAATAATGAACCTTTACTGCTATTTCAGCTAGTATGCTATGATAAAATGCCTGAGAGACTCAGTTTCACAGATAATGGGACACATTACATTATTATTCAAATGTCATCAGCACTGAAAAAACAGTGCCTAGATTGAGCCTTGAAAACATTGCAGTCATTATGCAAATCTGCATGTACCACATTTTCCATAAAATCCATGAATATAAAACACCTGCATATACATAGGGATTACAGGTAGGTTTATCACCATAGTAGTGCTGAGTGAATTTATTCAGCACATTCAACAAGCTGGCATTTTAATATGTTTCCTATCTGTCTGGAATCCCTAAATATCTGCCAGATATTTAGACCACATTCAGTAGTTACCTATTTCATCAATGAAAATGATGCAGGGCTGAATCTTGACAGCCAGTGAGAATACACCAGCAGTCAGCTTCTGCGATTCGCCGTACCACTTATCAGTCAAAGTGGAGGCCTGGAGATTAATAAAGCGGCATCCAGATGCTTTCGCTGTTGCTTTCGCAATTAAAGTCTTTCCACATCCTGGTGGCCCATACAATAGTACACCTGTGAGTCAGAAAAAAAATAATGAATAACCATCTTTACTTTCATATTTCTCATATATTGCCACTACATGTACAATAGGGCTGCACAGATTTGCTTTATTATAATTTCATTTGAGCAGATTTTCTCAACAGAGATTGCTAAACTCCAACATACATGTTTTCTGGCGTTTTCAAATTATTATTAGTGCTTTTTTTCTTAGTGCAGAGCGTGTGGTTGCCAGATTGAATACGTTGATTAAGTAAACACTGGACAAAAATTGCATTTATAAAAAAAAAAAAAAGATTTGAAATCTGGCAACCCTAAGTTTTTGATATATTTCATATTTTGTGTGGTCAGTTCACAGCAGTGATAGAAATTAATCTTTTCCAATACGTTTAAATAGATTTTTACCTTTTATGTGCATTTTTACCTTTATAAAGCCATTTTTTCTAAAAGTGTGCATCATCTTTTGAGTCAAATTCTTACATTTAATCAGTCAATTATAATAATGATACATTTAGGCTGATACTAAACAAATGAAATCAGTATTAACAAAATTAATCTTTGCAGAAGTTGCATACGAAGATTTAGATGTATTTACATATGTTAATGCAGCTTAGAGGGACATGGAATGCTTTAACCTGCAGTTGCAAATGCATAAATAATGTTTTGATATTTTAAACATGAAATTTTGAATACTGATATTTGAAACAATTTTAAAAATGAAAAGATACATTAGATGTAAAATTAAAACAATTAAAACCGCCAGTAGGCGGCAGCAAGTCGCTGTTAATAAGTGAGTCATTGCGGCTGAACCGAATCATTTAAACGGTTGATTCATTCAGGAACAAAACACCGTCACGTTGCTCAGAGACGCAACACAGTGCAGTGGCTGTGTTTGGAATTATTTTTGTTGGCGAAATAGAGCAAAAGCAGGCATGGTGTCTAAAACGTAAGTCTCTTTATATTAACTTATTGTTTATTGAACTGTTGTATAAAATCAATTCACAATTCACATTTGTAACCATGCTGATTTTTTATTTAAAATGGCACTCTTCATGTGATATTGATTAACTATATGAAATTATATAAATATATACATTATCTTGAATTATGTGATCATTCTTAATGCATATTAATAGGCTGAATCATGCACTGAAAGAACACACTCTAAATGCCTATGTGCACTAAGTTAATGTAGTCGCTTTTGCGGATGCGTGCACTCTGAAAGGGGTTTTGTTTGGTGTTTGCAATATTCTCGATAATGTAATGAGTTCAGTATTTGCGCTAAATCTGCGCAGATTTGGCTTGCAAGAACTTCCCCAAGAAATTAATGAGTGAACATAAACTTACAAAAAGTGACCCGCCAAATTGGCTAGTGATTTGACAGCGTTACCCGCCACCGCTGATTTTTACCCGCATTTGGCGGGTGTTCATTTCAAACCCTGCTTGTGACCAACACAAAATAACGCAAATGGAAAAAAAAATCTGATAAATAAATAAACCACTAGGTAAACATTGCAGATAATAATGCCTAATTAACTGAGAGAAGCAATCAAAACACGATCATGATAAAAATGTGATTTATCGTGTAGCACTAATGCACAATAAAAATAGGAGACAAAACACACACTCCAACAGAACTGTGGTTTCATGTGCTTTCTCCATGTCTCACCTTTGGGAGGTTGCAAGAGCTTGGAACCACAAAAGAGGTGACGTTTCTGGAAAGGCAAGATGACAGTGTCTTGCAGCTCTGAGATGATCTCATCTAGTCCAGCAACATCTCTCCAGGTCACCTTACAAGGAAAAGAAGGAAGATATTCTATCATACAAGCTACTAATGACTTGGAAGGCTGGTGGGAGGCCAGTGCTTATAATGATTGCAGGTCACACCTTCATGGGTGTGAACAGAGAAACGACTTCCAATCTGTCAACACAATTCAGTTCGAAATCAGTTTGAATAGTAATACTAAAGCTGAACGGACAATGTAAAATTACATAACTCTTGTCTTTATTACCACTAACAGCAAAATTTCAAAATGTTGATGTAATGAGAGGGACCGTGTGATTTGATGAAAGGTTTGCACTGACTACAACAGTATTGGTGGTTACTTTGATGCTGCGTGGATCGACAAGAAGAGTTGCGATGTTCATTTCATACTCCGTCAGACTGACGCCCTCTACACCTATTTGCTTCATCAACTGCTCTGCCTGGGGAAAGTGAGGGGTGGATGAATAAATGAGTCAATAATTGAACAATTTAAAATAAATAATTTAAATAAATGTACCATATAATAATTCACAACAAATAATGGCCAAGCCATAAAAGAATCAACTGTTTTTGAAACTGACTCCAAATCTATTTTTAAGCACTTTGAGCTACAGGCTCACATGAAACGCTGTATTTAAATTGAATGTATTATTCCTTGGAACACATTCTGTAGCAGAGATATCTTTACCCTTTTCTTGGCCTGGTTTTTTTGTTTTTGTGTCGGGTCAAAAGCCTCCACCACCCATTTGATGCTGTAATATGTTGCAGCTCCAAAGATGGTCAGTCTCACCAACATCCCCACCACCTCATTCCGGGTGAGAGGGCGGAGGAGGGCGTCCCGAGGAATGTCACTCAACATTTTGGTCCACCCCCGCTGTCAGCCCATTGGACAAGAAAAACAAACTGGGTGTGTCAATCTAGAACAGAGCAGGTAGAAATATTCACAGTGCATCTAGTACATGACCTCTATCTTGCTTTTTTGTCATACACTTAAAGATCCAAATTTAATAAAAATTTGACTGACCATTAATAAAAAATTACAGGCTTCATATTTAGCCATGTATGAAAGGTATTCACAATACAACAGTATTATTATAGAGTATTACTATGAATATATTCGATTAACCAAATAAAAACGACGACAGCAAATAATATCGCCGTATGTAAAACTATATTTTAACTGCAATGCATAGTAAGAGAGAGACATCCTACAAAAATTTAGACGATTTTTGGTTCTAGATAGATTCTTTTTCAGAGACGCTCATCACATTACGGAAATCACAGGCGAGTGCCATGCACAGTCTCATAAACAAGACATAAACATCAAAACACAGTACATTTATATAAAATTCACTCACATTTCACAGCAGCACTGTAATCCACACACATCGACTTGTGTACCGCACTACACGAACCGTCCGGAAAATACATTCTATAAACACAGGTTCCTACGTCCGTCCTGAGGTTTGTTGTTGTTGTTGTTGTTGTAATTATTACAAAATGGCAATAAATAAATAAATAAACGTGACGTTGGCTTGCTCAAAATGTTGTTTAACACCCATTTAAAAAACATTGCATATCGACATAGCAAAATATGCTGGTGGCCACAAGAAAAACTAGTCAGAATAATACAGAATAATAAATTCTGCTTGATTTGACAGGCTATTGGTGTCTGTATGTCTATTATCTAAACTTAAAATGTAGATTTTTTTCAGAGTGTTTATTTATTTAGTTAGTTAAAGTAGTTGTGTGTGCAATAAGCTCCTACCACTCGCTAAATTAAAGGAAGAAGCTCTGTGTGTGTGTTGAGCAAAACAGAGTGCTGATCAAGCAGTTTTTAATTATCAAACTATTAAAGAGCAACCATGTTGGTTTTGGAACACACAGGGGTTTTATTAAAAATCCACATCTGTTAATAAAAAAAAATGCAACGTACTTAGCCTACCTAAAGTCTAGCGTAGCTGGTTGATCTGCACACATTTCCTCAGTAGCCTACTTCATCATCATCACCATCACAAATGAAACAACATATTAGGTTTGTTTTACTGACGTTCTGTACCCTCCTCTTGTCTCTGACGGACAGTAATTGACATATTCTTATCAGTTTACCAATCCAGCCCTCAGTTCCTTTACAGACCACATGAGGGCAAACTTGGCATATTCAAATAAACTGTCTGAAAGAAAGTCAGAACACTTGAGACTGTATCAGCCTCCGTAATAAACCAGAAACATGGATGCATAAAATATTGAAGGTAAATTAAACTGGAGATTGTATGCTTGCTGGCATCAAGGAGTCATTATCTTCAAAAACAGGGACTAGTTTTGGCTTCAAGCCAGTAAATAAACTAAGAATGGTTGTGTTTGATTAGTTGCCTTGCCATGGTGCTCGCATCTTCCTGTGATGGATGCAAACTGGGAGATGCATTCATGTAATTTCTTCAATCTTTCAATTAGCGGAGAAAACTGTGTGCATTTAGGCTACATAATGCGGCAAAGGTGAATTCTGTTTTAATCTGTTCATAGACATTCCTGCTAGCGCTTTGTTGGCTGCTATTCAGAAATATTATGTTTGCAATTATTCTCTTTTTAGTCCAGTGATATCTGGGCTAAAGAAGGAAGAGAGTAGGTTATTCTTTATGAAAGGAATAGTTAACTCAAAAATGAACATTTGTTGAAAAGAATTAACCTGCAAATTCCTTAATGATGGATTACAAACACGTAACTTTTCACTTCACTAGACGTTATAACTGATGGACTGGAGTCATGTGAATTGCATTACTTGTGGTTCATTATGATGTTTTTTTATCAACTATTTGGACTTCTGACGGCACCCATTCACTGCTGAGGATCCATTGGTGAGCAAGTGATGTAATGTTACATTTCTACAAATCTGTCTGAATGAAGAAACAAGCTCAACTACATCTTGGATGGCCTGATGGTTAGTAAATTTTTTTAGCAATTTTTCATTTTTGGATGAACTATTCCTTTAATACTGTTTGAAATTTACTTTAAAGAAAGCATAGAACAGTGTTCGCATCCCATTTTAAATTCATAAAATGTTTTGAAATTCATAAAATGTTACTTTGTAATGAAACAGGATATTCAATGCAAAACTTTTTTTTATGTTTACAGCTGATTCAGAAACCATATTTTCCATAATGATGTGTCTGGCAGTGAAGTGCAGTACCACTAAAAGTGCAACAAGAGACCTGCTCCGCAACCTCTATCATTTTAGCTCGACACTCCCCACTCCTCCGAGACTAAAGTCTCTCTCCTTCCCCAACTTCAAATCACCATTGCATTGTACATGATTTAAAAGGATCAAGTAGCTCCTGTGGGAAATTTTTATGGTGATTGTTCCTGTCACCTCTCTCTCCTCTGTTGATAGCAACACAAGCTATGAGAGCAGTGTACACTTTAGAGGGAACTGGATTCCCAGAGCACCCAAAATCTAATCTTTATTATACTGAGGATTGAGGCCAACTTTTTTTTTTTGTCACTGTAATTAAAAAGCCAATCAAACTGCATGTTGAGAAAAGTGGTGCAGAGATGCAGATGATTCCAACTTCATCCAAAATCAAGCATATTAAAAGCACGGTTCTTCTGTCACAGATTCATGCAATTTTTCTTATAAATCCACCCGAATCAGTTTTACATATTCAACTAAAGTAAATATGTAATATTTCTCAGCTATTTGGTTTAAACCATGCAAAAGATAACAAAGCATCAACATTTGGGCAAAAAAAAGACAACAAATAAAGCTGGAAAAAGGCTGTGACAACTGAAAACCAAAATAAATAAATAAAATAATAATAAAAATGTATGTGCAGATTCCATATCCACTTGTTCTTTCTGCCTGCTGTATCTCTATTGTTAGTGTAAATGGAGTTCCTGGCTGTCAGTGACAACCCTGTCCACTAAACACTTCACATGATACAACGCTGCCAGATCTCTTTCTCAGAATTCACACTTTATATGTGTATAGGTCTCAAGGCTTGCACCATGCATCTGGCTGTGTTTGGCTAGTTCTGTCTTTGCTCATAGAGAAGGAAAAAAAACCTCTTTATACTATTATTATTATTATGTATTTATGCAGCTTTTCACTTAATTATTGTGATGTTTTTAACAGCTGTTTGGACTCTCATTCTGATACCACCCATTCACTGCAGAGGATGTGCATGAGCAAGTGATAATGCAAATTTTTTTTCTCCCAAATCTGTTCCAATGAAGAAACAAACTCATATACATTTTGGATGGCCTGAGGATGAGCACATTTTCTGCAAATTGTATTTTTATAGTTCCTTTAAAACCAGTTAAACCCGGATACGGGTCCAAAATCGCGTAAAAAATGTTTATGCTTAATTTACATAGCCTTCCTTATATGGTATCAGCCCATGTATGGGTTCATTTGAAATCTTTACAAAGAATACCATTCCTTTTGGTTTTTGTATTCATAAAGCAGTAGAATTAAGCTTAGAAATGTATTCGTCCCACACACAAATTTCCGCCTAACCATTGCGAATAATTTTTACGAAGAATGTGTATTTTATATATTTTTCACAAAAAAAGTCAAGTCATATATCACAAGAAAGCTCTCATTCTCAGGAATTTGACGATGTAGATTAATTCATTGTGTGACGATCACAGATCGAATGATATTGTAATAAACCTCTCTTTTAACTTAAAGAGGTTCAATCAAATTAATGGAGGCCAGAGGGTACATGTTTTGATTTTATAGAAAATTATCACTTTATTTGGCAATTGTACATAGAAAAATATAACCGTTATGTAAAGAGACATTTAAATAAGTCCAACGAACATTTCACTCTGTACACCTACACTAGGACAAACGGCGCTACACAAGTGAAACTTCAACACTGCACTCTAGTGGTTATTCCCAGCCCCGCACGGCACACTAGAAATCGTGGTCACACAATCAGTTTAACAGGTGAAAAGATCAGCGCCTCCCCAGTCCCGTACACGGAGAAGGAGTAATCATGTTCATATAAACTTTAAAACTCACAACTAACATACACACTCACACATACACACAACACGTGAAGAGACTTAAAATGTAAAACACTTCCCCGTTTCCAGGACACAAGACCCCACCCCGGGGTCTAGGGAAAGGAATCAGCCGTGCCGGACCAGTATCTTCAAAGAAAGCACGCGCTCCTCTTCGCTTTATTCTCGTCTCCGCAGTTACGGCAATTAATCACAACGTCACTGGCAGTAATTAGTCTTTGGTACACAGCACACTTCTCCTTGGGAATCACAATATCTGGAATACGCATGAGTCCTCTTTGCGCACAATACAGTCTCTTTGAAACGCTCTTGGAACATATGGTCAGCGCTCCTAAACCCTCCCCAGCATTATCTAACTACACAAATTCAATCTATCTAGCTATCTTCAGTGCCAGACAAACCCTAATGGTCTCGAGCAACACAAAGCGTCCCCATCTTCCCCTGAGCGACAAAAGCCCATCACGTTCACTCAGCCAAAAACACCCCTCCTCTCACCTGTTCTCCTCCTTAAACATCCTCCAGGTGAGTTCAATTATCCAGACATTGTCAATCAGAAGAGAACATGCTGCAAAAAGGTTCCTATAGGCGGGGCCAAAGCCCAACTAAGAAAAGAACTCCCCCAGCGTTCATCACACTATTCAATAGAATCGCAATGTAAAATTTTGTCACCTCTGAGCAAATTTACATTTATATTCGTAGCACTGCTTCAGTCAGCCGCAAACAGCCACAAATATCTATATACTCTATATTATCTTTTAGATTAGGATCTCTTCTTTCAAACAAGACCATTTTCACGTTTCTGCATGCTTCCATCGAGATATATAGCGTTTTGTCCAGGTTGCGAAATAGACGTTCAGCGGCGCCGTGGAGAGGAATGAATGCACGTCTGGTAAGGCTTTATGAGCGTGTGTTTGAGCGTTTTTGATATTTGAAACATTGTTTTGAAACGTGATAGCACAGCTAGCAATCTGATACACAGTTTATAGACAGAAAATTACAGTACATTATGCATTTCAGTGAATATACAGTAAATATACATGGATTATTACAGTGATGTGTGGATGAACTGATATGTGTTTGTTTGACGCTCTGAATGCTTCAGATAGCTGCCGGTTAGCAAATTAGCTCCACTCTGAAAGTACGATGGCGCCGACGGTGATGGCTGCCTCCGTAGCATGCTCTGCAGTTGTTTTTATGTTTTTGTTAGTTTGTCCTGTCTTTAGTTATATCCCTGCAATCAGTTTCACCAGAGACGAATTGCTGGACATTTGGCAGTACACACCACCCGATATTTCACCGGTTTTCGACTATTCTGATGTTTTGCTGGACATTGTAGTCGGGGGAGCTGTGGCGCTGATCAAGCGCTTCAGGACGTGCAGACGGGGGAAGCGAGCCGGCGCGCTCGTCAAGCTCAGACAGCGCGGATTCAGAACGCCGTTGCCGAGCATCCATCTGGCGAACCTCCGCTCTCTACCCAACAAAACGGACGAACTCCTTCTGCTCTCCCGGACAAATAAGGATTTTTCAAACTCTGCTGCTCTGTGTTTCACGGAAACCTGGCTGAAAGACGCCATTCCGGACAGCACGTTGAGTCTCCCGGACTTTCAGCTTTTCAGAGCAGATCATGACGCAGAATCAACGGGGAAATTGCGCGGCGGCGGGACATGCTTTTACATCAATGAGAGGTGGTGTACAGATGTAACTGTGTTAAAGAAGATGTGCTGTTCAGATCTAGAAGTGCTCTTCATTAACTGCAAGCCGTTCTATTCGCCGCGGGAGTTT
>NW_015505941.1:532652-533387 GCF_001515645.1 Sinocyclocheilus grahami
ACATTCCTCCGCAAGCACACGTGAGCTCAGCTTTACAGAAACTCGCTGATCAGACACAGAACAACAACACCCGGACCCGGGTTTTAATCATTCTCAGGGACTTTAATAAAGCCAGTCTCTCCCGTGAACTGCCAAAATACAGACAGCACATCACATATCCCACCAGAGACAGTAATATATTGGATCACTGTTACACCACAATAAAGAATGCATATCACTATGTCCCACGAGCAGCTTTGGGGCTCTCTGATCACTGTTTAGTTCATCTTATACCGACCTACAGGCAGAAACTGAAATCAGCTAAACCCGTATTAAGGACCGTAAAAAGACGGAGCAGAGCAGTATTTACAAGCTTGTTTTGACCTCACTGATTGGAGCATTTTTGAAGCTGCTGCCACCGATCTGGACGAGCTCACAGAGACTGTAACATCTTATATCAGTTTCTGTGAAGACATGTGCATTCCTACCAGGACTCATCTAACTTACAGCAATGACAAACCATGGTTCATTGCAAAACGCAGACAGCTCTGTCAGACCAAAGAAGATGCTCACAGGAAGGAGGATAATGTCTTGTATAAACAGACTAAATACACACTGGAAAAGGAGATCAGAGTGGCAAAGAGGAATTATTATTATAGGAATTAAGGACTCAGTTCACTTCCAGCGACTCGGCATCAGTGTGGAAAAGTCTAAAAGAAATCACCAATTACAAGTCACCATCCCCCAGCACTGCGG
>NW_015505942.1:0-9467 GCF_001515645.1 Sinocyclocheilus grahami
TGTACATGGCAAAGTGTTGGTCTTCTGTTAGTTCTGTTCTACACATGTACTTGACGGCGAAGAACCATTTGGCAATTTACACCCCTATACGAACGTAAAGTTTCTGACCAGAACTGTAATTTATATGCAAATGTCAAAAGGCTAAAAGGGGTCTTTTAAGCCATAAACAGTCCAACGCTCATGCATGATCCTACGCAGACGCTACACTAATAAACGGGCTGCATGTCATTAATGTTAATCAAAGAACAAAATAAAATCATTCACTGATTTGACTGAATATATTTAACAACTTTAATTGATTAATCTATATTTTATTTATGAAAAGAAAACTATGCAGTGTTTTTAAACTTTTAATTACAGTTTCTGTACCTGAAATTTTGTTCAGTTGTATTTATTTATGATATTGCTAATTGAGTTGTTTGTTCTGTTCTGTTGTCTATTACTGACTGTTCACTTGTCTTTAACACTTTAATATTTGAAATGTATATTATTCTAGTTGTTTTGCTGTGGTATTTTTTTTTAAAAGCATAGGCAAAATTCCTCTTGCAGTGTTCTGTAGGCTGCTGATTTTTGCTCGCGTTATTCAGCTGCAACAGAATGCTTTGCAAAAAGACAGAATAAATGTTTGACATCTAAATGTTTGATTTTATTTTTTTATCTTATTGGAATCGAAACTAGGAATCGATAAGAATCGGAATCGATAAGCAGAATCGGAATCGGAATTGATAAAATTCAAAAGATACCCAACCCTAAGCATCATATGACCCCTTTAAGCAGTGTACAGCATGTATTGCTGCATGAACTGACTTTTTAAACAAGACTAACACTATGCTCATTTTCACTTAAACTTACATTAGATGTGTCTGGTTGTTTATGTTGTAAATAACTTTAATACCAGACTTCAAATATGATAAGTGAAATGGTTTCAATTTTAAGCTCCTTGCTGTTATCTCCCTCTTGTGACTGATGGGTTCTTGGGGCTTCCGTGACCTCTGAGACAACCTCATATATGTCTTCCTCTGTTAGCTGGAGTCCCCCTGCAGAGCTGAGGCAAACCCCTCCAGGGTATTGCAGGCATATTTTAGTGATCTAGGTCACCACCGAGGCCCTTGAATCCTGAGTACGGAAACCCTGGCCTGGCCCTATCATGAATCAGCCAAGCCAAGCCTTTTCCTGCCAAAACCAATTTGTCCGAGTATCTGTCTCCTCAGTGTCTCTCGTTTGCGTCCCTGCAGGATTCAAAGCTGTGGGTCTCTGAGGCAGAGACCTCCTTATTTTGACCAAATTACTAATATTGCTTTGTTTCAAAACTGCTGTGAGATTTAGTCAGGGTCTTTTCTGTGAAACGGGCAGATTTAGTGTGGCCGTCTGTCTCTCTCATGTGTCAGATTTCCTGCTGATTAATCGCTGGCCTAGCGAGACTCAGATTAGCCAACACGTCCATTATTTGGTAAGTGCAATTGTTCTGCCTCTGTGATGGTTATATTCCTCACAAGGTAACATAAATGCTCTGTTCCAAAATCTGGTGAGCTTGCTACCTAGAAAGCATTATGAGGAAGGACAGGTCCCGATACAAAATCTTAGTTGTTGTATTCTAACACCGTGTCCTAACTACATGTGACGCGATGCCACGACACGCGATAAAAGGTATATTTTCCATGTTAATCGAAGTTTTTGTCCTAACCAGCTGTGACGGTGACATGCAAAGTTTCTATTTTAGAAACGGTTTCTATTTCTGCGATGTCGTGGCTGGGATAACAACATACAAACATAGAGATGATCTCAGGTACTGATTATGTGCTTCATGCAAAATGTGTGTAATGTGAGTTTGAATATCATATTGAGTGACATTTATAGACATACTGAAAGCAACAGGATATTTTACCTCAGATCTTGATAATAAATTAAAGCAAACATGCATGTTAAAAACCAACAAGTGTTTTCCATGACAAAGATGGTATCAGTCACATGTACTGTTAATAATGTTAAAAAGGTTTAATATTTATTAATTTGATTATAAATTTGTCAATTTCTTTGGGAGTACAGTGTGCTTTATTAGAGTGATTATGTCACGTCGCGTTGTCATGTCGTGTCTGGTGTGGACAGCCAAATTGCTTGTCGGTGGAATCTTATCGCGTCGTGTCTGGTTAGGACATTTTGCATCAGATTTTATATATATATATATATATATATATAAATATATATATATATATATATATATATAAATAAAGAAAAATAAGATAGACAAAGCAAGAAGACAAAAAGGGGTCATTATCCATCATCATCCAATGCTGAAAAGTATTTTTAAAAGATTATTTGCAAATATAGATTATTTTATCCAATTATCATTTAAAAGTTTGGGGTCAGTAAGATTTTTTTTTCAACAATAATAGATAGTATGTCAATAATATAATTGATGGTCACACTTTAGTGTAGGTACCGATTCTCACTATTAAGTACAACTTTTGCCCAAATAAACTTCTACACTGTAAAATCTAATCAGTCAGGCTTACTTAATAAAACCTAGTGAGTATAACAACTAAGTAAATATAACTAATTATATTTAAGTAAGGTAAACTATTGGATTTTACAGTGTACTTTGCTGCTTATTTATAGTTCGCAAGGTAGTTGTTAAATTTAGATATGGTAATCAATTCATCTAGAATATTGTAATGCAGAATAAGGTACTAAAATAAAGTGTTACCAAAATCAGATCTTAATTAAAAGTCCTACAAGTAGCACTCATGGGAAAAAAAATAATAAATAAATAAATAAACACTTAATATGTATGGGCATCAAAGGCAGACAGGCCTCCACAATTCATGTTTTAGAGTTAAAAAAAAAACACTCGTAATCTCCTCAGATGACAATGTAGATGCCTGACAAACGTTGTTGTTGTGATCTTAAACCGTATGGATGTGATTACATGCAATACATGGAGCTTTTCCCTTACCATTGTAATGCGCTGCTTTTGCAAGGTTCCGTGAAAACGTTTCAGCTTTTATTTTCCTTTTTCGGCCTGAAGAAGATATCACAGCTTCATCAAGTTCGTCAAAATTATCCATCCTCAATCACTTTTAGTCAGCTTTGACGAAACTTTTCTCAGCTAGCACGTCTTTTCAAAGTGAAAGTAGCCTTGTCACCTGACCTGAATACAGCGCGCTGATTCGCTAAAATGGACTTATCGGCTTCTGTTCAAAAACAACAAGGGCACTTGTCGGCTTCTGCAGAAAAACGTGAACTCACGTTGCCTTGAAAGTAGGGATGTAACGATTCACTCAACTCACGATTCGATTCAATTCATGGTTTTGATTTCACGATTCGATTCGATTCACGTATTTTTTTTTTTTTACAAAATTAGATTTAAGACAAATTATAAATTAAATGTGTCCTTTTATTATTGCTTGGACAAAATACTGCACATTTCTTTGTGAAATTGAAATATAACACTATAATAATATAGCACTTGTAAATTATTACTCTTTTGTTGGTTTTGATTGCTTCTGTAGGGATTTCTTAATACCACAAACCACAGGACTGTGATATGCCACTGAATCACCATGAGGCTTCAAATTTATTAAATCAGGAGACAACAAAGTTTTCTTTGTATCAGGACTGGAAGGTTTGTTCACAACATATAGAAACCACGATGTCTTGTGACCACCAATAAATGTAACTACTGTCATTTTCCTGTTTAGATATAATAATTTAATCACGCCCTCAGGCCTGCAAGCACGGGATCTAGATGTGACTACCACATGACTTTTTGACCACCTGCTTCCCTCCCTTCCTTTTTCTATTAGCAGAGGAAATGTGGAAATTGCATGGACCAAGTTTAAAAGACAACATTTAAAATCATTTAAAGTATCAGAGCAAAATATTCACAAATAATATTTTATGTCTGATATATGTGTGATGTGTTTCCTGTAATCGGTGCAAGTTTAATCAATGTGGTATAACACCTGTTAGTTATTACAATTACTGTGTATGCAAAATACTTGTTGTTTGAGCTTGAATGAAAGCTTGTTTTATTCACAGAACATTGGTATGAGTGAAAAAATTTATATTCGTTATCATTTTCCGGAGCTTTTCCCTTACCATTGTAATGCGCTGCTTTTGCAAGGTTCCGTGAAAACGTTTCAGCTTTTATTTTCCTTTTTCGGCCTGAAGAAGATATCACAGCTTCATCAAGTTCGTCAAAATTATCCATCCTCAATCACTTTTAGTCAGCTTTGACGAAACTTTTCTCAGCTAGCACGTCTTTTCAAAGTGAAAGTAGCCTTGTCACCTGACCTGAATACAGCGCGCTGATTCGCTAAAATGGACTTATCGGCTTCTGTTCAAAAACAACAAGGGCACTTGTCGGCTTCTGCAGAAAAACGTGAACTCACGTTGCCTTGAAAGTAGGGATGTAACGATTCACTCAACTCACGATTCGATTCAATTCATGGTTTTGATTTCACGATTCGATTCGATTCACGTATTTTTTTTTTTTTACAAAATTAGATTTAAGACAAATTATAAATTAAATGTGTCCTTTTATTATTGCTTGGACAAAATACTGCACATTTCTTTGTGAAATTGAAATATAACACTATAATAATATAGCACTTGTAAATTATTACTCTTTTGTTGGTTTTGATTGCTTCTGTAGGGATTTCTTAATACCACAAACCACAGGACTGTGATATGCCACTGAATCACCATGAGGCTTCAAATTTATTAAATCAGGAGACAACAAAGTTTTCTTTGTATCAGGACTGGAAGGTTTGTTCACAACATATAGAAACCACGATGTCTTGTGACCACCAATAAATGTAACTACTGTCATTTTCCTGTTTAGATATAATAATTTAATCACGCCCTCAGGCCTGCAAGCACGGGATCTAGATGTGACTACCACATGACTTTTTGACCACCTGCTTCCCTCCCTTCCTTTTTCTATTAGCAGAGGAAATGTGGAAATTGCATGGACCAAGTTTAAAAGACAACATTTAAAATCATTTAAAGTATCAGAGCAAAATATTCACAAATAATATTTTATGTCTGATATATGTGTGATGTGTTTCCTGTAATCGGTGCAAGTTTAATCAATGTGGTATAACACCTGTTAGTTATTACAATTACTGTGTATGCAAAATACTTGTTGTTTGAGCTTGAATGAAAGCTTGTTTTATTCACAGAACATTGGTATGAGTGAAAAAATTTATATTCGTTATCATTTTCCGGTGATGATATGTTTATAAGAAGTTATTAAAACCTGCTGGAATACGCCCACGGGAGCATGGGACTTGTGCATGAAAAAAAGGAACCACACAGGGCGTTGCTAAGCCTGCAGCCACCATCTGATTGGACAACGACCTGTGGGCTGGACAAAAGTCAGCCTGCTTAAAAATGGACACAAAGCTCTCGCTCGCTCGCTTACTCTCGAAAGAACTGTGGCTTTCCGCCTTGGTGAGCGCGACAAAAGCGCTCCCATGCCGTAACATCGCACAGCGAGACTCCAGAACTCAAACACTTCAGTTGACACATCGAGATCTTCAAAGAACTTAAAGCCTTGCAAACAGAGACTTTTCAGCAGAACTGCTCAAGCCTCTACGTCATCAAGAAAGCAACCAATCCAATGAGGGCTTCCCCAAAAGGGACGTCATCCTGATGTCACCGCAGTAACCAATCGGCAACGGAATTTCCCTCCAGCAGCCATCCAGGAAGCAATGAGAAAACCTCTCAGCTTCTCAGATTTTAGCAAAACGCAAGTACAAACAAATCTTACAGCTGCTGAAATGGGTGCTGAACTGGTGAATTGAGTTAAGCAGTAAATATAAGAAAATATCTGCTTTGTGTTTCTCCCAGGCTGAATTTAAAACCACTCATGATAACGAGTTAGAACTTAGAAAACTTCATGCAACTCGTTGACACATCGAGATCTTCAAAGAACTTAAAGCCTTGCAAACAGAGACTTTTCAGCAGAACTGCTCAAGCCTCTACGTCATCAAGAAAGCAACCAATCCAATGAGGGCTTCCCCAAAAGGGACGTCATCCTGATGTCACCGCAGTAACCAATCGGCAACGGAATTTCCCTCCAGCAGCCATCCAGGAAGCAATGAGAAAACCTCTCAGCTTCTCAGATTTTAGCAAAACGCAAGTACAAACAAATCTTACAGCTGCTGAAATGGGTGCTGAACTGGTGAATTGAGTTAAGCAGTAAATATAAGAAAATATCTGCTTTGTGTTTCTCCCAGGCTGAATTTAAAACCACTCATGATAACGAGTTAGAACTTAGAAAACTTCATGCAACTCCGTTAACTCATTTCCTTGAATCTTTGTGTGTATGTGTGTGTGTGTCTGTGTTGCAGCTTAGTTTTAATGCAATAGAATAGCCAATAAAATTCATGTTTCATTTATAAAGAATCATTGTCTGGTGTCATATAATTTTAAAGTCAAACCCTTGCCAAAGATCATGTTACCTAGCTCGTAGCTTACTTATCAAAGAACGTATTAGCCCATGGCCAGGGAAAATACCCATAATCAGATGGTTAAGATACATGAACATTAACGGCTTGCTGGACGACCGTTGATAAGGTGTAAACCATTCAAATTTGAAATCAGTTCTAATCAGGTGGACTTCAAATTTTCAGATCCAAGTCCTTTCAAACCCTGAATGAATTAATGATTACTTAATTTTAGGGAATTAATTATTAAGACATTACACTTCTATTGTCCTCATTTGTAACTCGTTTTGGATAAAAGCGTTTGCTAAATACCAAAATAGAAATATAATGTAAATAAAAAACTAAACTAAACTGAAATTTTAAAACAAGCCCCAAATCAAATAAGTAACACAAATAAAATAAATCTCTTCGTATAAACAAAATAAGTCTTTGTCTGTGCTCTTTCCATTTAAAATTAGAGGCAACCAAATTACATTACATAATTTTGAAATTTTACTCAAAAACAGAATGGTTTGACTTCAGTTTTGTGAAACTAAGCATAAAAAAATGTCTGCATGAAACAGCGGACGAGCTGAATGAGACGCAGATTCACCCTCTGCCAGCAGGTGGTGCTTAATGCATTTCCTTGGTTTCCGCTGTAATCAAAGCAGCGCTGCGCTTATGAACAGCAATGATACAGTGTTTCCTTGGTTACTACTTATGAACAGCAATGATAAATTGTGTCCTTGGTTACTGCTGTAAACAAAGCAGCCCTGCACTTATGAACTTTAATATGCATTATACAGAGGCAAGAGGAAAAGAAAAAATACTATCTAAACTTTTCTAAAGACAGTAAGTTCCCCTCAAACATACATTCATATAAACTCCTACCCCTAATTGAATCGCGATTTGTTTAGCATCTGAACCGATTTGAATAGTCACATATTTAAATCTAGTTTCAACCGGCTCGTGGTTAATCGTTACATCCCTATTTGAAAGTGGACAAAACAGCTTTTTTGACAAAACGTGTTTAGGGTTCAGATCGCGCTATTTGTGGAGAATAATGCACAGCATTTTTTTTTAAAGTGGCATTTATCGGTTTTTGCAAATGAACTTTTCATATATACTGTGTATATATATATATATATATATATATATATATATATACCTGCTGTCTGTGATCCTATTGGGAATAGACCAGTGATCTGAGCCAGATGAAAAACACTTTTCCAGATGATATTCAAATGACTACTGTTATGATTGCAACCCTTCATAGACACCTGGTTAGACATCTGCTTATCGCTTTGCACTACCCAGGGATGGTTTGTGCAGTCAACAGCTGGGGGAAACAGTGAGTTCTGAAGCCACCAGAGAAGAAAACATGTCCTGTTCTCCCAACAAATCACCACCCAGGAGAAGAAACTCGAACATAGTAATAACTCGCTCTGGGGTAAATACACACAAAGCCTGAATGCAAAATGCGAAGCATATGAATTCCAAATGAGACTGCATGCCAAATTCAATTTGTCAGTCTCCCAGCGACCATTGGGAATAAAGAGAGCAGGATACAGTTTAGTCAGTGTGCCATTGATTAACATTCATCAGACTAAAACCAGCTGTCTTGCACCCATCACCTGTCGTGGTGAATATGCTCACACCACAAGTTAACACAATTAAGGTTAATCACAGAGGAACTTTCTGCCAATGAGGTCAATGTACATGCGAGAACTGCATGCGGGTTAGTGTATCTTGATACAGGACATACAAATTGGAAACAGACCCCTGCGTTGTTAAAAGGTATTGGTTTCTGCCATTATTTACTCACAGCAATAACAGCAAACAGATTTGCAGCGACATGAGGGTGAGTCCATAGTCCATAGTTTTCAGAGTGGAAGATTATCTGTGGGTTGGGCAAAATTCATAATTTTGAATTCAAAATTAACTAACTAACTGACTGACTGACTTGTGGGCTAAGTAACAAATCATCAATCCATTAATCTCTTGTATCCATCTATCTACTGTATCCATCCATCTATACATCATTACATCTACTGTATCCATATATCAATCAGTCCATCTGCTGTATCCATCTATCCATCAGTCTGTCCATCTACTGTATCCATACATACATCCATCTACTGTATCTATCCTTCCAATTCATCTTCTGTATCCATTTATCCATCAATCTATCTACTGTATCTATCTACCCATCAGTCAATCTACTGTATCTGTCTATACATGAATCCAACTATTGTACCCATCCATCCATTTTCAGTATTTATCATCCCTCCGTACATCCATTAATCCATCTACGGTATCCATCTCAATACATCTAATGTATCCATCAATCCATCCACTGTATCCATCCATCCATCATAACATTTTCAAACCTCAAGGCTTTGAGGACTTGCCAAGCCACCACTCAAAGTTTGTACATATTTATGGATTTCCTGAAATTTCAATTAATTTTAATTCTACATCCTACATTCAAATTTGAATTGCAATTCTGCATCCTGTTTCCTAGCTCAATGCAAATTAAAGAAACTGGATTTTAATTTAAAATGTATTTCAGTTCTGCCTTCTCAATTCAGTTTTCCAAGGCACACAAACATGGTGAAAAAAATATGAAACCTTTGTGGTGGAACAAACCCAAATGTATATGACTTTAGGAGTCCTGGGCCCGTATTCATGAAAATTCTTAGTGCAAAGATTTGCTCCTAGTGACGGGTGTTTTCTCTTAAAGTTAAAAAGAAGATCCCAGTAAAGATAAAATTCATTCAAAAAGCATCTTATCCGTTAAAAGAGCTCTTAAGGTCAAAAAGAGTTAGGAGTATGGAGAAGGACTTTTAAGAGGCTTAAGAGTTTCTTTATCAGAGGAGAAAATTGCCAAAAGACAAAGAGGGAGAAGAAATGTATTGCAGACAATGGATGACAGTGACTTAAGATAGATTATATTGTGCAGGGATCATGTTTGTGACCGATCTTATTTAGAGACAAAACTACACACACACATATATGCATATACATATATTATAT
>NW_015505942.1:9527-27924 GCF_001515645.1 Sinocyclocheilus grahami
CATACATATATATATATATATATATATAGAGAGAGAGAGAGAGAGAGAGAGAGATGTGTGTGTGTGTGTGTGTGTGAGAGAGAGATAAAGAGAGAGAGATATAGATTTTTACAAACCCTTTATTCTGCACAATTTAAAAAAAATAATTAATCATATGTATTTAATCACATTAACATCAAGAATTATTATATTGCATTATTAAATATCCAATATAATAAAAAATATCCAAATATCCAACCCTCCATATTCATTCACTGTAACCAGTGCTTCTTTAACACCCCATCTTCATTTAAAGAAAGAAACATTATCACTAGGCTTGTAATATGTTGTAGCGAATCAGCTCAAAGGGGAAACATGAATAATTAATCATAACTAGTTATAATTAATTATAAATATTTAGATCCACTGTAAGTATTTACTTGACCTCTCAGGGTCAACTGTCTGTCAATTCTAAGAACGTTAATTTCCTGGTTAAGGGAAATCACTTTCTTACTGCACAATTCTACACAGAGCCTGTAGCATAAATCTGCATGATTAAGGGACTCCAGTTATGAGCAAACAATGAACAACGTCAAGTGTGATACAAGTAAGACTTTATTAACTACATAAACACTTAAACTAGTCTAATATACACATACACGCACACGCACACACACACACATACAGTTGGTATAGGAAACGGAGTTAAAGTTTAGGCAGTAAAAAGAAGAGAAATAAAAATATGAAGCTATGGTACCATTTGATATTCAGCAGATCTCCAGCCTGAAGGGAACATCAGTTTCTTAGTCTTATTAATTGACACATTAGGTATAATTTGCGCCTTTTTACAAAGGTGTGTTTGAACTAAGTTTGATACTTGCACGTCTTGTCTGTCTGAAAGAGAGGCTTGATGCAATCTGAAGGCTCAAGTTGATCTTTGCTGAAGTTGGTTGATGAAAAAGAACCAGTTTGAGTCAGAGAATCCCGGTGAATGGAAAGTCAAGGCCGAATCCTGGCGCAAACTTAGGGTGTCCTTAGGAGTGTTGTAGCTCACATTTTCATCTTCTCTCAGAATCTAACCAAACCTTGTTGGGGGCAACAGCTTCTTATGTATTAGAGAAGATATTGCCCATGTACCAACATATAATATACACTCTCGTTCAGATCATCAGAAGACGAATTCATAGATACTAAACAAGGTAGGATTACATATAGGTAAGATGACAGAAACGAGTGGTTCCATCACAAGCCTGCATAAACAGTATATAAAAGACAACATACACAATGACCTGAAGGATATGTGTGTTCATTCAAAGAAAGGTTTTCCTATGAATTAATTAGAGAAGAGTCCATTTTTTTACTGTGTATTGTGTCTCTTCCTATGGAAAAGTTAGTGATTTTCTCTACCCACATTCCTTTGGGCAATAAAACCAGTGATATCAGCATTGGTTGCCATGGTGACCAGGGGCCTGGTGTCGTTCACAGACATCCTGGCACCCAGTATGTTTATTGGGTGAGGGGTCTGTGATGATTTGTTAATCTAATGAATAACTGATTTGTTAAATCAAATGAAAAATGGTGTGTCTGATTGGTTCAGACTCCACAATGTATATTCTATAACCACTCGCGCTTCAACTAAATATTTAAATAAAGCCACCATACAAATATATCTTCCTATATTTTTTTCCTGATGAGATTTCAAAATTGCTAATTTAGCTTGACCTATTACAAAATTGGCAAGCACACATTGTTCTTGTAAAGAATATAAGATTTATAAACAATATAAATAAACTATTAGTGTACAGAAAAGCTCATTTTGTTATTATTTTTCTCAAAAGTAAAAAAATAGGATAAAGTCTATGGCAATCACAAAACATATGAAAAAATTGTATCAAAAGCATCACAAAATGGACAATTTGATATAGCATTTTCATTCACGTTTGCAATAAACTGATTTGTGGCTAAGATACAATAGATCAATCTCCACTGAAGTTCACCACATCTTTTAGAAATAGGAGGTTTATACAAAAGTATCCAAGATGGAAAAATATCTTCAGATACTGAAAGTTGAAATCTCCATTTAGAATAAATTTTTCCTTTAAGTTGATCAACATGTAAAGTTTTTACACACATGTGATACAATATTTTTTTCCCTATACAATCAAAAACCAATTTACCATAACCCTTTAATAAGGAAGTACAACCAGAGTTTTCACCAGAGGTGGGACCAAGTCATTGTTTTGCAAGTCACAAGTAAGTCTCGAGTCTTCGCATTCAGTTCTCGAGTCAAGTCCCGAGTCAAGACAGGCAAGTCCCAAGTCAAGTCCCAAGTCAAGACAGGCAAGTCCAAGTCGAGTTGCAAGTCCTCAACTTTTAGCTTCAAGTCATAAACAAGTCATTAGTGCTCTTTGCCCAAATTAGTGTCTCAGTATTAATTACCATATCAAATTCATAGTAATTTATATCAGGAAGGCAGGTAGAATATGTTTGGCATAGTTCAATTTCATGTGAGATGGGTGCCCTTAGTAAAACTACTCAAGCTCAATTTAGGGATTGTGCCAAAACAGGACAAGCAGTGAAAAAAAAAACATTTTATTAGTAACAGAATAGCAAAGACAACATAATTTCATAGAAATAACAGCTGCAACATACTTTGCATGTGTGCATACGAATATATGCTTCTAGGTGTTATATCGAAGCCAATGAGCCATTATTTGGAACTTCAATAAAACGGATTTAAAAATATGTGAGCGGAAACGCAGAAAGAACTGCTTTGAAAGAACTAGAAGAAATAACTGCTAGCAAGTGAGAGGAAATATGCAATTTTAATGCAAACAAACTCATGAAGACAATCCTTCAAAAATGCTGCGCTACCATCCTTTATAAATAAGAGCAACAAAGACAAAATCATTTAATAGAAAAAAATGTTGTACGTTAAATGTTAAATTTATAATATGCATAGTTGATCACTAAATTTAGGGGTTATGTGCGCTATAGGCCTACAGACTGATTTACAATACGTGAATTCATTAACTTGTCCAGAAAGAAATGGAAGTGACATGAGTGCCTGGTGAAGAGGGAGAAAAATTGAGTAGCCTATATTTTATAGTTATACAATACTCATTTTGTGAAAGAAACACTTCTTCAAATGATATTTTAAATGATCATTAGGCCTATTGCCGCTTGCCCACTTCAGACATTAGGCCTAATGTGCATTTTTTCTTCTTCAAATTATAGCTAAATGGTTTGCAATTATTAATTTTAAATCTAGATTAAATCAAGGTTTATCTAATAATTATGTTGCACCAAGCTTTAAACCTTTAAAAATAAGCAGGTTTACATTTTAACCCATCATTTTGATCCTGGATTTAAGTTATATTTAAGATTAACTTTAATACTGTTGCACCATAACTTTAAACTTAGATTTAAATCTTGATTATGGATTAACTTTAAACTTAATGGAGGTTTAAATACAATACAATGCACATGCAAATAAAATATGTAACTGATCGAACAAAAACAATGGAGATCTGACAAAAACAGGTCTCAGAGAGGTGTTTATTACAAATAAAAAAATAAAATTGAAAGCACATTGAGCGGGATGCCCGGGGTGCGTATCTGTCACTCTTGGTGCACCTCGGTGTCGAACAAACAGAAGAAGTGAGGAATATTTAACAGCAGCGGTCATGGTGATGACGAGGCGAGCACCAGTGATCGCGGCCGCGCCTCTCATTCTCATGCCTGCTCATGCCACGGACAGGGCAGCGCTTTTCACGAGCGGAGATCGCTAGACGAATCATGTAAATTATTTTTTTTTTCTTATCTCTGCTCTTTTGTCGTAGGTTATGTTATTACTCCATTAATGTATACTAGCCTATAAATCCAGTGCTCCCTGAACGCAGTCTCTGGCTTATTGCCAGTCAAGCACAAACATGCTGCAGGGACGCGTCTATAACGACTTTGATCTGATCATAAAGTCTTTCCGAGTCACAGGCCTCAAGTCCAAGTCAAGTCTCGAGTCATTGCTGTCAAAGTCTAAGTCGAGTCTCAAGTCTTCTTTAATTATGTCGATTCAAGTCTCAAGTCATCAAATTTGGGACTCGAGTCCGAGTCATGTGACTCGAGTCCACACCCCTGGTTTTCATCAATTCCACAATCTTTAGGAAACACCTTTAACTGAGGAAACTTAAGCAGTACAACACCATTCTTCAAATCATGATTTATAAAATTATCAATTGATAGAGGAAAGGAGGATTTAAAACCCCTAATAAAATAATTATAAAACTCTAAAATAATTTAAGCCAACCTGATCAGCAAGTGACTGTATATTTCTCCATTGGCCTCTATTTATATCAGTCAAATCAAGAATTTTAGTAACACCAGCATTTACAAATCTGTTGATTAAAGAATGTGATACATTTGAACTAAGCGCAATAAGAGGATTTGAAAAAAGAGGTTATTCTACACCATAATGCTCATCAACTGTTCTTGATATTTCAAACAATTCCCATGATTTTAGCACTGACACATAAAAACTAAAAGACAAATAAGAAAACTTTTTAACAAAAGACCTCTGCATTAGAAACAACTGCTTATCAATACATATTCCCCCAATATCATTAAAGGGATAGTTCACCCTGAAATTCAAATTTGATGTTTATCTGCTTACCGCCAGGGCATCCAAGATGTAGGTGACTTTGTTTCTTCAGTAGAACACAAACACATATTTTTAACACAAACCGTTGCAGTCTGTCAATCTTATAATGGAGGTGAATGGGAATCACGGCTTTGAGAGTAAAAAAAACATACATAAACAAAACCAAATTAAACCCTGCGGCTCGTGACGATACATTGATGTGTAAAGACACAAAACGATCGGTCTGTGCAAGAAACTGAACAGTATTTATATATATTTTTTTACCTCTGATTCACGCAATGTCCGAACTGTCCTGAGTGTGTTCTCAACAGTCAGCACTTGACACGTCTTCTTCTTCTTGCTTTACTGCGAATCACAGACTTAAATGTGCATTACTGCCACCTATCTCTCAAATGAACCATTTACACTCTATCTATAATCTCAATTAGGAGTGTCAGTGGTCCACTTCATCTTGGATGCCTTGGGGGTAAGCAGATGAACATCAAATTTTCATTTTTGGGTGAATTATCCCTTTAAGTATAGATCTCCCAAACGCCACCCAGGGCACATCATTTGAGCTATACAATAGTTTGCAATGTTTGTATCCTCATTGCCAAGATTTTTGACTCCAGATGTATAAGCCCTTGACCTCCCTCTGCCACAGGAAGGTAGAGAACCCCTTGAGGAAGGCAATGACAGCCATTCCAAAAAAATAACCAATGCTTTTTGAATATTTTTGAGCAAGTCTTTAGGAGGGTTTAAAACAGTAAACTTGTGCTACAACATTGATGCAGTTAAATTATTAATGACTTAGCATCTTCCTCTAAAAGAAAGATATGAAAGAAGCCATTTTCACCTCTGAAGTCTACCATTTACACAATGAACTAAACCATCCCAGTTCTTCTTTTCATATTGATCATTCTCAAAATGAACTACAAACACGTTAAATCCATCTCTGCCCCACTTACACTGGTTTGGCAATTTAGGAGGTACACACATTTGCCAGTCACCCAGTAATAAGGATGCAAATTTTTCCCAATTAATGCAAGCATGATGCCTTTTGAAAATTATTTAAACAAGAAATGAATCTGTTAATATCCTCAGAATTTTTTACAATTATTGTTACATCATCTGCATATGCAATAAGTTTAATGGGGGCTATTTCATGATAACCAGGAAGAGATATACCACATAACTGTTTCCTCAACATAATTAAAATAGGTTATATAGACATTGCATAAAGAAGACCTGATAGAGGACAGTCTTGCCTTATGCTTCTGGTCACCAAAAATGATCTAGTCAAAGACCCATTAATCTTAAGCATTCTATAAATATCACTGTATAGCAGTTTAATGCATGAGAAAAACTATGGACCAAACCCAAAAGCTTCCAGAGTCTTAAATGTAATGGTGGTCTACTCTGTCAAAAGCTTTCTCCTGGTCCAAAGAAAGCAAACCAATGTCCAAATTATGTCTTTTTGCAATTTTAATGATGTCTCTCACCAAGAATAAATTATCAAAAATTGTCCGTTTAGGAATGCAACAAGTTTAAACCACATGAATGATGGTTGCCATATGTTGTTTAAGTCTGTTAGAGATTTTAAGATTTTAAAATTGGCACATAACAGTGAAACTGGTCGCAAGTTTTTTAGGCATCCAAGGTCTCCTTTTTGGGGGATCAATGTTAACAATGCTCTTCAGCAACTCAAAGGCAAAGTCCCCTCATTAATGCATCCTAAAATGACATCATACAAGTCTTGTCCGATTAGATTCCAAAATAATTTATAGAATTCCACTGAGAGTCCATCCAGCCCAGGCGATTTCCCGAGGCTCAATTCCTGAACAGCCTGAGAAACCTCAGAGAAAGTTAAAGGACTGTCAAGCTTTATCTGTTCATCCTCTTAAATGTTCTGCAAATCCAGTAAAAAATTGGCCTGTTGTTAAGTCATCACACTGATCAGAACAATACAAGTTCTCATAAAAAGAAATTGCACAAGACTGAATTTCTTGTTGATCAGTTGTCACTCGACCATTTGGAAGTTTCAATTGATGAAATTGTTTCTGCACCTTTGGCTTTTTTTCCAGGCCAAAAAAATATGTTGTAGGAACGTCCATTTCATTTAATTGGAAAAATCTAGTTCTTAAAAAGGCAAATTTCCCTTTTTCCTCCAACAGGTTTTTCAAAAGAAGCGTGTTCTCTGTTATGCAATCAATCGGAGTTAAGTCATCATGAATATTATTGATGCTTTGTTCAAGGATGCTTTTTTCAAGAGTCTTCAATGTTTCTTTTAGGCTTCCGATAGTTTGTGTGGTATATTGTTGGCAAAAAAATCTTTATATGGACTTTACCAATGTCCCATCATTGACTTAATGACTGAAAACCATTTCTCTCTTCTCTCCAAGATTTGAAGATTGAAGAAAGTTGTGATCTTGTAACAGTCTATTATTTAAATGCCAGTGTGATTTATAGATTTTAGAAGATGTAACAGAAAGAGACATTGAAAAATAATGGTGATCAGACAAAAAAGAGGGAGAAATACAACTATTGACAAATCTATATCTATGTTTCTAACATAGAAATGGTCATGTCTGGCTCCAGACAAGTTATTTGTATTTCTATTTGATTTGAATATTTGAAAGTATATTGTCTAACCCCAGGAAAAGCCTCCCTCCATAAATCAATAAAGTCATGGTGATTAATCAAATTCTTAAAAGTTCTAGCAGATAATGGATGGGGTTCATCGTGATTTCTATCTAAAGTTGGATTTATTGTACAATTAAAATCACCCCCCATTACAGTAACATTATTGTCACGAATTTGGTCCATGGACTTCCGTTTATTCACCACCAGAGGTCACCCTGTACTTTACATTGTCTTTCGCACAACACAAACTGTTGCATAGCACCCCGGACTACATATCCCATCATTCATTGCACGGTTTGCACACTGCACTGTTTGCACTCATTGCACACAGCTGTTTCTCATCACCTCACTCACTATATAACACCCACTCAAACCACTATTCTCTGCTGAGTATTGTTAAGCCTGTACCCCATTCCGAGTCTCTGTGTTTGCCTTGTTTTGCGGTTTCTGATCTTTGCCTGTTTTCCTGGATTTTCCCTCTCGTCTCGCCCCTGTGATTCTGTCTGCCGATCGGTGACCTATGCTAGCCCTAGGACTATTCTTGTATTTTTTGCCCGCCATATACCTGTTTGCCATTGTTCGACCCTGCCTGTTATACCACGTCTCTTGAATAAAAGCTTGCAGATGGATCCACACGTCTCATGTCTCGTCAGCCCCGTCACAGAATACTCAGCCCAACAAGGATCCAGCAGCTTTTCCAGAGGACTCTGGCCAGGTATGGACCCAGTCACCCAGCTATTACATCTTCGGCAGGAGGCCTTTCTATTGAGGAGTATGTTCACCGGTTCTGTGTGCTATCTTATCAAGTTCCTCTGTATGATGAAGTTTTGTTTAAAGACTTGTTCCATTTTGGACTGGATGAACCCACGAAATCTTGGGTTACCTGCAGAGGAATGTAACTGTAGTTTAAGGGACCTTATGGATTATGCTTTGTTGTCTGTTGGCTCTTTGTTTACTGTGGGTGTCGTGGAGGAAGAACGCAACACAATGTCTGTGACTAAAATGGCGGCGGCAGCGGAGCCTGATCGCAAAATGGTGGCCACACTAGAGCACGCTCACAAGATGGCGGCGACAGCGGAGCACACTCACAAGATGGCGGACACAACAGCATCTAGTCAAGTCACGGTTGATCATCATGAGTCAGGTCAAGAAACAGTGCAGTGTGCAAAACGTGCAATGAATGTTGGGATATATAGTCCGGGGTGCTATGCAACAGTTTGTGTTGTGCGAGAGTCAATGCAAAGGAAAGGGTGACCTCTGGTGGTGAATAAACGGAAGTCCATGGACCGAATTCGTGACAATTATCTTGACACTGGAAAACTTTCTGATGCTTTGCTACAAAGAAAATGACACACTCCTGACCAACACTTGGTGCATAAACATTAAAGCAAGTGTAATCAATTTCACCAAGAGTAATATCTACTCGCATAATTTCTAGCATTACTGGTTGGCTCCCAATACGTGACGAAAAGAGCATGGCAACACCTGCACTTAAATTTGTTCCATGACTCTGGAGTGCATTGCCCTTCCAATCTCCAACCCAGTGTGCCTGATTTTGTAAGTCTGTATGGGTTTCTTGAAGCAAGATTATATCTGCTTTTTTAATGACTAAATAATCAAATAAAGCAGCACTCTTTGCTGTGCCCTGGCAACCATTAATGTTAAATATCCTGATGTTTAAAAATGTAATGTGGTAAATTAAAAATGGGCAAAAAACCCCCAGAAAATAATGCATAAAGAATCCTAACTATATTAATGTTTCTTATAACAAAGTTTCAATATTTTCTTAACAACACTCGTGTGATTCTTTAGTCTGTAACATTTGGGCTGTTCAAGTTCCTCAAGTGTAGCTTTTCTCATAGCCATAGAAGCAGATTCAACAAAAAGTTGTAAATCAGGAAAATGTGATTCTAATTTCGGTCTCCTCTAATTAAATGTAGCATCAAGAAAATTATTAATCTGTTGAACAGAATAATGAGACTTTTTCTGGTAGATTTTCCCTTCAGAATTTCCTTGAGAATTAATTTCAGTCACATCTGTTTGCATCACTATAAGAATCATAATCAATCAACTGAGATTCACCTTGTTCTTGCTCTAATAGTGGGTCTATAACATTCTGTAACAAATCGTCAACCAACATTAGTGTCTCCACTGCAGACTTAATCTGTTCATCAAAATCATTCAATTAATTCTTTCCAGCAGCAACTATTGCAAAATCGTTGCCAACGTCTACTCCTTCAATCAAATGTGCATCTATATCCACCGAATTTTCCTTTGCACTCACATTGCTTGCTGATTGCTCAAGTTCAATTTGATGTTCTATATCATCAGACAGAGTCAATATTTCAATTTGCTCATCTTTTCCATTACTGTTCTCAACCAGTCTGTGGTTTTGTGGAACTGGAGTTACTTGCTGTACATTGGCAGGTTCAACCTCATTCTCAACTACACTGTCAGGCTGAATAGTCAATGGACATGCTTGCTTTATATGTCCATATTTCCCACAATTGAAACATTTCCTTGAGGCTGTGCTAATAGATATTGTGTAATCCTTGCCCTGTAAAGTCATCTTCGCAGAAACATTTAAGAACTGACAATCTGCATTTAACACCATGTGTGTTTGTCACCTAAAATACATTACATGTTTCAAATCAGGGTTTTTTTTAGGTCAAGAGGAATCATTTTAATCGGTCCTACCAACTTGCCATAGCGACCATAGTAAGCGCTCGAATGAATCGTTAGAAATAAACGGGGGTACATTAGACAGCATCACTTTCTTTGCCATGTTAGATAATGGTAAAACTGGCAAGAAAACATCCCTTACAGACAAACCACGCTCAACCAAAACGTTCACCATCGTCTCTTCTTTAAGGAAAACAATGATGGCTTTATTCATTCGAGATGCCGATTGCCGACAAGATATTACAAGCACCTATTTCATCTCAGATAGCCTTTAAAACATCTTCAACTGTGATTGATTCATCTGGCATGCATTTACATCCATGCCATGCAGTTAAAAATTAAAAATCATCAGAATCTATCCCCATTTCAGCAGTACTTGACACAAAAAGTTGAATGATATAACTCAAAATGATAACTAAGCCAAAAATAAAGTAGGAAATGTAAAGAAAACGTACAAAAAGAACACCGCCAGCACTCAATCAGACGCTCACACACCTCCCACAGTCACTCATCCGCGCATGCGCAACCGGAAAGGGAGAGAGAGAGAGATTAGGGTAAATAGGAAAAAATAGACCCTAATTAAAAGAGCTCTTATTTTTTTCCTTCTTGGACAACCAATCATATCTAGCAACAGGGTCAGATATCATATTTACACGTTTTAGCCTAACGTTACTCTAATTGGTCAAACTTTGGTTTAATTATTTAATTTGTGTCTTGCCATGTCGTTTATTGTTCGCTACTGTGTTGCTATTCTAGTCTGGCCGTTTCCTGAAGAAAAAAAAATCTGATCTATAGCCTATGATGTAATGAATAAAACCATTTTTTTGATTACCCAAAATGTAATGGTGTTGTTCTCTTATTCAAATTATAAATGATATAACTAAACAAATTAATAAATATTTAGGTGAAGCTGTGCGCTTAAATTTTTCATCGCATCATCCTATGCAGTGTGGTGAATTATTATTGATCATTATTGTCTATTTGCTGTTTTAGTCATTCATAGCATGGGTTATCTTAATATATTGATTAATGGCATTGTATTATAATATAAAACCACCCAAATATTTAGGCTACTACCTTTTAATTTCCGCTGTCAGTGCAGACTTTTTTTTTAGCTTAGGCCACTGACCATTTTGGACTAGTGTAGCCTGCATTAAAAAGTCTTGAACATAAAACAACAGGATAAAAATATAGTTGATGACTAAACATAATCATTTTATGACTCTAGACACTTCTTTTTGAAGACAGTAGCATAATATAGTGAAATAATATGTTCTTTAGCCATATAAATACAGTTGTCATGTGCGTGGGTAAAATTTACCCGCTGGCACTTTTAGGTGTACAGCGACCTCTGGCGGTTCTAGTGTTAAGCTAAGATTCCTAGTTAGAATTTTTCTCTGAGATGATTCTTAGAAGCTTTAAGAATATGGGCCCTGGAATGTTGTGCACAAGCCACATTAACTACCTTTATAGTATTGTTCTTTTAGGAGCTAGACATGGTCACTGAACTGCAATTCTTCCAAATGTATTATTCAAAATAACAGCAGCTCATTTTAAATTATATCGGGGTGTGTAAATTATGAAATAATTTTGCCCCAGCATAATGAGGACAACAAGTTTTCTTCTTTCAATATTGATGTTTTATTTCAAATGAAATGCCTCTCCAAAGCCTGACACCACACCCACCGCACAATCACTCAAATTCATAAGGCCGGGGACAAAATGTATGGATTGCCCCACCTCTCCTGGGCCTAACAATAGGCTATACTATAGAGGACCTTAGAGGACCATTCCATCCTTCCTCTGTCTGCCTCATAAACCAATATGCAAGTGGCCAGGGATATGTAAAACTGTGTGAATCAAATTCTGTGCAAATCTACGGAGCTTCAGGAGCATTTTTTTTTTTGCATTTATATAACTTTAATGTAGTTTGAAATTAATTCCACTGTTAATTTCTAACAGATTCAACATGTACTTTCACATCAGTAGTCAATTCATAATGCAAACCTCAACACAGAGTCATTGGCAGATGGGTATTTAAAAGTAACTACCTTTCTATTGTAAATTATGTAGTGGAAGCACAGCAAAGGCATAAATACAGTCCTAAATTCACTTATGATGATTCAGCTGACATTCAGAGATAAATTAGGTACAACATAAGAAAATATTTTTTGCACTTGTAGTGCATGAAGAGATGACTCTGTCTTTTTCTCACTTTGTTTGCTTTCTCAGCAAACCATGTGACGTTATTATACATGTATTCATGCAGGATAAAACTTTTAACACAATGTTCTCACAGGGCCACAGCTATTAGATACATGCTGTGTGAAGGTCTAAACATGAAAGAACAAGAAAGAGATCTATAAAAACCTCAGGTCATTATGAATTTAGCTGTTTACATGGCAGATATTCCTAGAGAAACCATTTGCACACGTCAGTGCAAATTCTATTATTGTGCCTACTTGGTTTTATTTCAAAAGTGAGTCAATATATGCTAAGATATCCAAGGTTTAAAACACAAACAGGTTTGATGCTGTCAAGGGAAACCTGGAGGCTTCAGAAAATGCAGAGGCCATACGTTGACAATTTTTCTCAAAGCAAACTAGATGTTCCAGGAAATATTTCCACTTAAGATGTTTATTTGGGATTATGACTTTTAACCCAATCCTCATTGTAGAGCACACGTCACAGTTTTGCTCTTTTTTTCAAAAACGATTTTGGCAATTAAGCTTATTTTTATGAAAATTAAGATGAAATCACATTGGTTTCCATCTTCTTCAGAAGAAAATATCATAACTTAACAACCTCGGAGCTCACAGAAGGTCTGTCTCGAAATGCTATCACAAAAATCAGTTTTCCTATGGAGAAAATGAATGAGATTTATACAGCCAGAACCCAACTATTTCCCTCTACTGGCTTTTAATTAAATGTTTTCTCCCCCCTCAGAGCAGACATTACCATCCACCTTATGTGCTTCCCCTGTTTAATGAGTAACAATGTAAACAATACAAATGTTAAAAAATGAAAATGAAAGATGATATTAAACAGGTGGTCTGGAAAGCAGGGGAGTCAGCGTTTGGATATGATTCTGGTTCAGTTACTTGACACATACTGATTGATAAAAGTGCAATAATAAGCCTATTGTTTCCTTTTATTCCTTCAAGGCTGTAAGATCCATTGAGAAGTGAAGCCAAGGCATCTGGGAAGAGAGCCCAATGGACAGTTAAAAGTTGAATTAAAAGCCAAACGTATTGTCAACAAACAGACATTCAGCATTCCTTAGCTTTTGTCTGGCCCTCATCAAGCGGATGACTAAGGCAAGTCTTGGGTTAAAGAATGGGCCACAGCCACTCTTGCTGGCACGACTCTTCTCAGAACTGCAGAGTCATTTCTACTAACGACTGTGGTACAAAATTAGAAATAATTTAGAGTACGCATTAGGAAGGCATTGAACAGCATGCTTTTACATTTAATGACCCCCACACTCTCTGTATTTCGCCTCTGCAAAGAGGTAAAAACTGTTTAGCAGATATCTAGATAAACGGTACTTTAAAATGTAGGTCCAGTGTAAATTACCTAGATTTTCTAAAGACAATGTGAGTGCTACTTCCCCTTGCAAAACTGCCAACATGCAACACTGCAAATATTTAGTACTGTAATGCAAAAAAGTTAAATCAATAAAAAAATAAGAAATAAAATAAGTAAAATAAATACAATAAAATGGGTAAACTAAATCAAATATAATCAGTAAAATAAATAAGTAAATTAAAAAAAATAAAAAGTTTGAATGCATTATGTTAATAAGAATTGGAGTACACATGTGTAATTGCAGCATTCCCAAAAAGGCTTAATTTCCTCGAAGCATTTTATTATCTTTCATGGTGATATACAGCCGAGTGAGATTCACCCAAACACTGAATCCCTTAGTAAATTGACACTTGCAGTAGACTTCGAACATAGCCTACTCTACACAACTATGTGAACACTTTTAAACACTTCTAACTATGCTTACTGAATATTGAGCATTGTTGTATTCAAGAATGGATCAGACTGAAATTCATAACCAAAGTATGGTGCACCACTATAGCAAAGTACTAAGGATTATGGATGTACTCAAACCCCTAACTCTGTGTATGAGCCTTAGCAAACAGCACTAATAAAATCTGTGCAAAAGCATTTGCATTTCAGATATACTGTAAATCCAGGAGTTAGTTTTGGCTCTTTCAATAGATTCTTCTTTATTGTATAACAAGAAGTGCACTAAACATTTCAAGTTGTCATTGGCTAACTACATTCAACATGTGTGTGAACACACACACATGTGATAAGTAACCATATATATATTATTTTGAATACAACAGAAAATCTAATCGAACAGTCGAAAGAACTGTGATGCTATTTTATAGAGCAGACTGCATCGATAATGAGAAAATATCAATAAAAAGGTAATTTTACATGTGTTGTCAGAGTATAGAAATTCTAGACTAGATGAATGAGCACTATTTTTTCCAGCGAGGAAGTCATGTTATTATTCAGTACAGAAGCTGTGAAGACTGGAAGGCTTTTATGTAGAAAATGAATCCATAAAGTGCATTACACACCATAGCAAGTGTTTTGAATCTAATTCTAAAGCCTGTGGAAAATTAAATGAATAATTTTATTATTATGTTAGTTAGGGTTAGGGTTAGTTCACCTAAAAATTAAAATTAGGCTGTGTTTTACTCACCCCAGTACCATCCTAGGTGTATATGACTTTCTTCTTTCAGACGAATCCAGTCGGAGTTATATTAAAAATTGTCTTTGATCTTTCAAGCTGTTTAATGCCACTCAACGGGTGTTGCATGCATCCGTCCAAAAGCAGTTAAAGAAAATGCGCCCATCCATAAAAAAAAAGGTGTCTCACACGGCTCGGGGGGGCGAACAAAGGCCGTCTGTAGTGAATTGATGTGTATTTGTAAGAAAAATATCCATATTCAAAACGTAATAATCACTTTAATTATTAAAGTGGCTGATGACATATGAGGTCAGTGCTGCACATGTGCCAGTGAGTCTCGTGAAAACCAACGTTTGTTAACCGGAGCAAAGGAAGCAAAGTTTCCTTCCTTTAGCTAAGGAAAACCAGTCTCCTCTTGGCTTATATCGAAATCCTCCGACATTCTTCTTTACAAATCCTCGTTTTGTACTTCTAATTAGTGACCATTGTTCTGTTTTGATCTCTCCCCTGCGCTTCCGCGTGCGTCACTTCTGAGCGGCGCATGCGCAAAGCTGACCTCATACTTCATACACATAGGTCTTATGTCTTCCTGTGAAGCTTATTATACCAGCATTGTGCTCGGTTTCAGTACAAGGTCAATCACATTATATGAAATGAGCTAACTGAGACTTGTTATAGCACTTGCATATCATTGCTCTCTTGTTGATTTTGTAAGTCGCTTTGGATAAAAGTGTCTGGTAAATGAATAAATGTAAATGTAATGTCCTTCAGAATTATTTGTATGTCAGAAAATATAAATCTATAAATTAATCAAAGTCTAAAAAAATTAAAAATAAAAATTTATAAAACGTAGCAGAGTATTTCTTTTGGTATTATTGTATAAAATACAAATACAATGCATGGTGATTCAGAAGCATTTCAGAATTATTGGTAAAATTATTGGAAAACATGAACAATATTATATAATATGGCATAAGATAAAATAAACCATGCAAAAATTGTGCTCAGATTTGTCAGAGATCAGAGATCCTAATATTAACTCATAAGACACTCAAATTATGATTTCACATGTCATACTGTACATATGCTATTGTCAAAATACAAGTGTAAGTGCCAGAATTTGTGAATCGCCATCGAATTGTGGTTGGAGCTGGGCACTATGGTCAGACAAGACACAATATTGAGCTTTCTGACACCAAGCACCAATGGTGGGAGAGTGAAAACAGACAAGGTCACACAGAACCTGTGCAGTATGGTGGTGAATTTGAGATGCTGTGAGGGTGTTTTTCTTCTAAAGGCCCTTGGACACAAAGCCATCTCCATGACATAGCCTTTTCACAGTAGATGACAGCTTTTTAAAATAAAATCTCCTGCTAAGACTATGTCATGCTTGGACCTTCCAGCAATAAAAATAATCCAGAGCACATCTCCAAAGCCATCAGTCCCGACCCCACTCCAAACCTGCAGGGTGATCTGAGTGTGAAATAATTTTTTTTTATATGTTTTCCTGATTCATATCAAAATTATGCTAACAAATCTAATCTGATTTTGCATATAAACACATACATTTAACTTTAAGCAAGGTCACAACAAAAAAATTCCAAGAGATACTTAGGGGTGGATTTCCAAGCATAACCATGAGGCATATTAACACATGACAGTACATTTTCAACCCTTCACCTCTTATCAATCGTAATAGGCCTCATCCGACCCCTAATGACACAGAGGACAGCAGAGGCAGTCTTTTCTTGCCTGTGTGGCGTTAAATCAAGCTTAGATGACATTGGGCTGGACTATGGCCTTGTAAAGAGCTCAACGACCGCTCTTGAACCTGCAGACAGCAGACACCATTTGTGGCAGTGTGGTCTGGGGAAACTGGTGGGCCTAATGCATAAATCTTTGGCCAGTCATATGTCCACAGCTAAGCAATCAATCACACAGGATATGGTGTCCTGATGCTACTGGAGAGAAAAAAGAGAGCACAGTATATATATACAGTGGGGAAAAAAGTATTTAGTCAGCCACCAATTGTGCAAGTTCTCCCACTTAAAAAGATGAGAGAGGCCTGTAATTTTCATCATAGGTATACCTCAACTATGAGAGACAAAATGAGAAAAAAAAATCCAGAAAATCCCATTGTATTTGCCCCACTGTATATATATATATATATATATATATATATATTACCAACAGCAGTCATCCTCAACACCTTTACTGCAAAATAAATGTCATACTATAATGATGCATTTACAAATTAATAATTGGGGGAAAAATACAATCTTATATTGTTTTGCAGTACATGCTACTGAATTTATACTTATGCAACAATGCAAAATGCAATGCATGAAAACTATGGCTTAGTTAGCTGCTAGTGTATCATGCACACAAAATCAGTTTGTCAAATATTCAGAAGAAAAAAGGAGGATCACTGCCTTTTTACATGTTTCATCCCATAGGCCCTGACAGCTCACGATAAATGACTATTTTGATGTTCAACGAAGTCTTTTAAGTAGAAAAATTAAATTCAAACTGCTTTTTTAAAATGACTTTGAGACTATGAGATATTGTATATTGGATCAGACATGGTGAGCATACATATGAAGCTCAGATATGGCGAATCAAAGGGCTCGAGTGGTTCATTTGAGGGTGTTTTGTAAAAAATACTTTTAAGCATTACTAATGCCTTAAATAAGACTAAATACTGTGATTTAGAAAAATGAACACTTCAGCAACATTATCTAACATGATCTATTTTTACTGTGCAAAAAGACATGAAAGCAAAACACAGGTGAAATTCAAACAAGAATGTGTCCATTGCAGCCCAAGATCAAAAGACAGAAATAGGAAATTATCATATAACAATGGAAAAATGTCATGAACTTAGAATAGAATTATGAATATTAAAATACATCACTCCCTAAGTCTTATTACTGCAATGTATTACTATCAATGTACACAGAGGAATGGAAATGAGATCTGTAATGAATAAAAACACACACACACACACATTCAAAAAAGCACAATACATTGAATGAATGAGCAATGCATAAACAATATAAATGCATACAAATCCATAAATAAATGCAATTATATATATATATATATATATATATATATATGAATAAATTAATAAATAAATGCACAAATGTATGTATAAATAATGCACGATCAAATTAAAGAATAAAATAATACAACACATAATGCAAATGCACAAATAGATGAATAAATAAAAGTACAAAAGTAATCATATTAACTACATTTATTTGGTACATATGGTAACTACATTTTTATTTGTTTATTTTTCTCCATGTTACTGCCAATGCAACATAAAAGCATGCTTTATGCATGTACAACGGGAGCATCCTTGTAATGCATCGGCCAGGCATTCGTGTCTGCGCTTGAGTGCTTGCGTATAGTAGGTTTCAGGCCTTACAGTGCTTGGATAATTTAGATAAAACAACATTATAACAGAAATGCAATGGCGCCGCAGACGGCAGCCTCAGTGTTTGGCTCTCCAGTGTTTTTCCTGTTTTTTGTTTATCAAACACGATCAGTTTTACCAGGGATGAGCTGCTGAACATTCGGCAGAACACAGCACACAATCTTCTACCGGATTTCATTTATTCGGACGTTTTGCTGAACGTTGTAGTCGACGGAGCTGCTGCGCTGATCAAGCGCTTCAGGAGGCGCAGACGGGGGAAGCGAGCCGGCGCGCTCGTGAAGCTCAGGAAGCGCGGATTCAG
>NW_015505942.1:28463-41380 GCF_001515645.1 Sinocyclocheilus grahami
TCCATAAATAAATGCAAATATATATATATATATATATATATATATATATGAATAAATTAATAAATAAATGCACAAATGTATGTATAAATAATGCACGATCAAATTAAAGAATAAAATAATACAACACATAATGCAAATGCACAAATAGATGAATAAATAAAAGTACAAAAGTAATCATATTAACTACATTTATTTGGTACATATGGTAACTACATTTTTATTTGTTTATTTTTCTCCATGTTACTGCCAATGCAACATAAAAGCATGCTTTATGCATGTACAACGGGAGCATCCTTGTAATGCATCGGCCAGGCATTCGTGTCTGCGCTTGAGTGCTTGCGTATAGTAGGTTTCAGGCCTTACAGTGCTTGGATAATTTAGATAAAACAACATTATAACAGAAATGCAATGGCGCCGCAGACGGCAGCCTCAGTGTTTGGCTCTCCAGTGTTTTTCCTGTTTTTTGTTTATCAAACACGATCAGTTTTACCAGGGATGAGCTGCTGAACATTCGGCAGAACACAGCACACAATCTTCTACCGGATTTCATTTATTCGGACGTTTTGCTGAACGTTGTAGTCGACGGAGCTGCTGCGCTGATCAAGCGCTTCAGGAGGCGCAGACGGGGGAAGCGAGCCGGCGCGCTCGTGAAGCTCAGGAAGCGCGGATTCAGGACGCCGTTGCCGAGCATCCATCTGGCGAATCTCCGCTCTCTACCCAACAAAACGGACAAACTTCTTCTGCTCTCCCGGACAAATAAGGATTTTTCACACTCTGCTGCTCTGTGTTTCACGGAAACCTGGCTGAATGACGCCATTCCGGACAGCGTGTTGAGTCTCCCGGGCTTTCAGCTGTTTAGAGCAGATCGCGACGCAGAATCAACGGGGAAAGCGCCCGGCGGAGGGACATGTTTTTACATCAACGAAAGTTGGTGTACAGATGTTACAGCGTTAAAGAAGATGTGCTGTTCCAATCTAGAAGCGCTTTTCATTAACTGTAAGCCGTTCTATTCGCCGCGGGAGTTTCACTTGTTCATTCTCGTGAGTGTTTACATCCCTCCGCAAGCACACGTGAGCGCAGCTTTACAGAAACTCGCTGATCAGATCACAGAGACAGAACAACAACACTGATGTGAAGAGAAACAAATTCTGGAGAAAAAAAAAAGCCTGGCTCCCCTGCTTGTACTAGAGAATCGCATGGACCCCATCAAACCTCAGAGAAATCACCCTGACAGGACACACACACACACACACACACACACATCGCAGATTTGGAAGCACGCGGCGGGAGACTCCAGCCACTCAATTATCTTTCAAAAGAGGGTCTTTCAGCAGAAAATACTGCAAACCTCCAGTTCAAAGTGAAACTCAGGCAGAGGCCAGTGAAATTAAACTGTTCCTTCGTGTTTGGTCCGCTAAAATAAGCTCTTAAAAGGAAAACATCTCATAAACACCAGCTACAATAGAGAGATGAGTGACTGACTGCTGATGGATTTGTTTGAGAGCTGTAACTTACAGTGGCATTTTCCTTCTCTGATGGACAAATTCACTAAAAAGGTATTTCAGAGCAAAACCCTGTTTGTTATTTACAGACAACCCACAAGACGCTTTATGTACTGTACCAATTCATATTTAAAAAGGCATAGTTGACCAAAATGAAAATTATGTCATTGATTACCCACTTCTTTTGGTGAAACAATCTTCACACGGTTACGTAGAACAAAATCTTGTATTGTAGAGGTCACATGTCAACCTTTGAAATAGAAACAAAAACACAGAAGAAGCATCAACAAAAGTATGTGAAAATTATATAGTTGGTTCATGTAGGGAATTTTGAGCGCTATAGGAATGTTCTTCAGGGAATTCATTCATTCTTTAATTCATGCATTACAGTAAAGATCGAGATCAGTATTTTAAGAATTAATACTTTTATTCAATAATGCATTAAACTGATCAAAAGTGGCTGCAAAGACATTCATTTTAAAATATTTGTTTTTATAATATTTAATTTGTTTTTCAAATAATTCAAATAATTGCTGTTCTTTTGAATTCAAATAATCAAATATTCACCACTTTTTAACATATTTAGTAATAAGAAATGTTTCTTGAACAGCAAATCAGCATATTATAATAATTTCTGAAGGATCATGCGACACTGAAGACTGGAGTAATGTCATCACATAAATTACATCTTAAAATATATCAACATATAAACTGATTATTTTAAATTGCAGTTACATTTGACAACAATATTGCTGTTTTTAATGTATTGTTGATCACATGCAGTGTTTTTGAAAATAAGTCTACAATTCCACGGTACACAGAAAGTGATATGGGTTTCAAACAAAATAAAGCTCTGTAAATGGCAGAATTCACTAACTTAAATTTGTGAAAGCCAGTGGAATCCTTCAAAATGTGAGTGAGATTTTGATGGTGCAGGATAAAAGTGATTCCTTGTGAGATCACATCAAATCCTGAAGCGGCCTTCTACAGTCAATCCAAATAATTGGGCATTGCTTTGTTTGGCCTCCGCAAATAACTTCAGTTATTATTAGAGACGACAATGCTGGCTAAATTGCCAGTGACCCAGGTCTAGTTAGAGAGAATGGGAAAAAAAGACCAGATGGGATTGAGAGAAGATTGGATGAAGTCAAGCTCGTTTACTGTACAGCTAAAGCTGCGGAATACAGTAGCACTCATTTCGACATCTATAATGAATTAAATGGAAATAATGCATCTCGGCAGTTGTGACAGATGCTGGTGTGAATATTCCAGAACTTCCTGCTATGTTTGATGAAAACATTAAGAAGAACAGCCTAGAGTATCACAAGTCAATGCACATTTACAGCATGTGTCAATCATCTGTGTTTGTCATCATGAATGACACATGAGCATGTTTCAACTCCAAATCTATTCTTAATGTAACATAACATTTATTTATATAATTATAATGAAGCTGTTCAGTCATGATGACAATTCATAGGCCGTCCCGAATGCTAATTTGCTATGGGTTCCCTTGCGAATTTCATATGGATTTTTATAACGGATATAATTTCAGTTTGGGATTTAGAAGTAAAATTGTTAATATTGCTTGGAGATTTTTTTTCTACAAATAAATAAATAAATATATTTAAAATACACACAGTCAGACCTTAAACATGAATTTTGTAAAATAGCTTTACGTAACAAATGCCATCTACATTAACATTCAGGATGTTGCAATAATTAAATTAATTTCAAGTTGATGTCCTCTTGTAAGCTAACTGTCTAACTTAAAATCTTTATTTCTTGCTATCCTATTAAATGAAAAAAAAAAAATCTATAAATATATTATTCATAATGGTTGATCATCTCAGCATACTTCTCTAGTGTTCTTTACCATTGCATACTTCTTTAACACAAGCATATTCATTTAAGATAGAGAGTTCAAAAGGTTCTGAAGAACAAGAACAACACAATTATAGTCTTATTTTTTTTCAGATGCATTACATGTTGTATGATACATATCCATTATATTTGCCATTCCAGTAAATTTGAAAAACATGAAAGCTTCCCTACACTTACATCAAACCCACTTTCACTTCATGACTGCTAATGAGGAACCAGATTATTTTGAGGTCATTTTGTTCTGTATAAAACATGTGAGCCATTAGTGAGTGCGTAAATAAAGGAGCGTTCCGACATCATTCATTGACTAAGGACATACCGAGGACACCCACATTTATATGACACCTAAACAACTATCAATCACACAGTGCTATGACTGTACACACTGAGACTCATAGATTGGATGCTATTGTTCACAGACACATTAAAAACTGAATCCAATACACAGACTCAACCTTTAGAAAGGGTAATTTTGCATAATACTCATTCAATATCCTGTTTAAAAACCTCCTACCTAAAGAGAGATATAATGTACAACATATATATATATATAATGAATATAATTTTATATAAATATAAACATATATATAATGTAGGTAGGAGTTGAATAAATATTGAGGCATTTAGGTAGGAGGTGAATTTAACAATTGTAATAAATATATATTTAATTTATATTCATTGTGTTTCAATAGTTAAAGGGGAAAAAAATCATACAAAATAAATAAATCATATTTTATAAATAAATACATATTTTACACAATAAATGTTGAATTAAAAAAGGTTTATTCAATAACAGAAAACAAAATCAGCATGTTAAACTATATTCATAATTTATCTATATTCATGAAATAATAATAATTAATTTGATAATCAAATCTCTGTGATCCTTCACTGATTATTTGCTAAAATAAAGTTTCAGGCCCTTTTTTTTCGGCCATGAATAGACAGTGTCACAGAAAAGAAAATTTGGCCCAGAGCTAACAGATGCAGATGTATGATGTATTCATCTACTGAGAACATTCTCATTCAAACTTGATCACAAGCCGGCATTACTGCTGAAGTTTAGCGAGCTCTCTGCAAATGCAAACACGGTTTCCTCTGCTCTTTCACATTAGTCTGAAAGTCGCAAGGCTCTAATCAAGGCTGTGACAGCTCGTGCATGTATTAAAGAGCTGATATTCAAATGCTTTGGTCTGTGTCAAAACATTCCCACCAGCTTTTCTATGGTATTTTCTCAGAAATGTTCCAGAGTGACCTTGTGGTCACATTTCATCTTTTAGAGTATCAATAATTAGCTTGAGCGAACTTGAGTCATCAGTAGTATTGCCAGTATCTCTAATAAACTTCAACTAGAGCAGCAGTAATGCTCATCATTGATAACCCTTGCCTCATAAGATACGAAGGCATCTTCTCAGATGAACTCACAGTCAAATTAGTTACAACATGCACCTCTTTTCATTCTCACTCTTGAGTTCAGCCGTACGCTTCATTGAAAACGGTTGTGATTAACATTGGTCTTATGCTGCCTTAAAGTCAGGTCGGGACGAGCGTAATTACATGATGAGCACACCTAAACATCACAATGTCAGAATTAGCAGTGGGGGTTTTGGGGGTGTCACAATTTAAAAACCATGCCTGAATCAAATTGTTCTGGGTCGTAATTTAAATAATTGATTTTTTTTACTTAGTTTGTATCCATTCTGTGTATTGTTTTTGATGGCCGGTTTCAAATGGAAACCGTGTTTTGATGGCCGGTTTTCAAGTGTTCTGGCGCCAACCAGACAATGCAACAAGTCTAGCTGTATAGCTTTTATTAAAGGAATAGTTCACTTCCAGAATGAAAATGATGTCATCATTTATTCACCCTCCACTTTTTCCAAACCTGTATGAGTTTCTTTCTTCTGTTGAACACAAAAGAAGATATTTTGAAAAATGTTAGTATCCGAACAGTTGATGGGCACCATTGACTTTCATAGTAGGAAAAAAAAAATACTATGTAAGTCAATGGTGCCCATCAACTGTTCGGATACTAACATTTTTCAAAATATCTTCTTTTGTGTTCACAGGAAGAAATAAACTCATAGGCCTACAGGTTTGGAACAAGTGGAGGGTGAGTAAATGATGACAAAATTTGCATTCTTGAAGTGAACTACTCCTTTAAGTTTTAGGTTTTGATTTGAGTTCTTTTGGGGTTTTAGTTATTTAGTACTTCAAGTTAATCTAAACAAAAGTTAGAAATGTTGGCAACTAAAAAGAAAGCACCAATTCACGTATTGCACATATTCTGCATATGCAATGTTGTTGTCCCAGTGCTAAACGGCGTCCGGTCTCTGTCGGCAAGTGAAAAATAGAGAAATAAATATAAATTGCCCAGTGCGTCCATTATTTTCCCATCCAAAATCACTTCATCACATTGTAAGTAGGACCATCCCAGGAGTACCTGAAGTCAGCATTACAGGGAATATAAGCATGCTCAGTATTATGTAGCTTAAATTGCTTTACATTTGCTGGGTTACTGCCTACTACTAAATTGTAAAATAAGACCAAAAATGTGGTAATAATAAAATATTTAGATATTTGAAAAGAACTCAAAAAAGTTATTGGTGTTAATCTGGTACCTGGTGCTAATTTCTGTAATTATATGACAGACCCTATTTAACTGGCAGCATTCCTCTATAGCATTCCTCTTTTCACTGAGATTGCAAGATGGCGGGCCATTTTAAGGTAACTGAAACCCTGCAACAGAGGCGGTCCCGATAAAGGCCAAAGGGATGACCCTTTCAGCCAATGCAAGAGGAGTTGGTCATTCCAAATCTACAATTTCAAGAATAATACAAGAAGACAGGATAATGCGGAGACTCTCAATGTCCGATGGGGAATCGGTTCAACACTGCAGCTGGAATTGCTAGCCAGTTCAGTGATAAACAGGGTATGGATCTGTCTCAGCACGTATAAGAGAAGTCGGACTGAAAATGTACTCTTCAGTGATGAAACCTCTCATCAGCAAAAAGAATCAAAAGGCTAGACTCACCTTTGCTGAGAAGCATGTTGTGTGAAGATAGGAGAACTGGTCCAAGAACTGGAACATTACTGTCCAAAAATACAGACTTAACCCAATCCCTATCCCTAAACCTAACCTTACGCACAATTTATCCCTAAAATCAGAGGGAAATGATAGCTGATTAACAAGGGTGTAGAAGCACCTAATCCTTGTCTAAAGGGAAGTCTAAAACTGGCATTTCCTGAAAAGTTATCTCTCAATTCTGATTGGTTGATTGGAATGATGTTCCTGGATCAACAAGGATGTTGATCCAGGAACATGTTGTACTTAGTCAAATCACACTCACCGACCCCTCAGCGGCAAGTGAAAAATAGAGAAATAAATATAAATTGCCCAGTGCGTCCATTATTTTCCCATCCAAAATCACTTCATCACATTGTAAGTAGGACCATCCCAGGAGTACCTGAAGTCAGCATTACAGGGAATATAAGCATGCTCAGTATTATGTAGCTTAAATTGCTTTACATTTGCTGGGTTACTGCCTACTACTAAATTGTAAAATAAGACCAAAAATGTGGTAATAATAAAATATTTAGATATTTGAAAAGAACTCAAAAAAGTTATTGGTGTTAATCTGGTACCTGGTGCTAATTTCTGTAATTATATGACAGACCCTATTTAACTGGCAGCATTCCTCTATAGCATTCCTCTTTTCACTGAGATTGCAAGATGGCGGGCCATTTTAAGGTAACTGAAACCCTGCAACAGAGGCGGTCCCGATAAAGGCCAAAGGGATGACCCTTTCAGCCAATGCAAGAGGAGTTGGTCATTCCAAATCTACAATTTCAAGAATAATACAAGAAGACAGGATAATGCGGAGACTCTCAATGTCCGATGGGGAATCGGTTCAACACTGCAGCTGGAATTGCTAGCCAGTTCAGTGATAAACAGGGTATGGATCTGTCTCAGCACGTATAAGAGAAGTCGGACTGAAAATGTACTCTTCAGTGATGAAACCTCTCATCAGCAAAAAGAATCAAAAGGCTAGACTCACCTTTGCTGAGAAGCATGTTGTGTGAAGATAGGAGAACTGGTCCAAGAACTGGAACATTACTGTCCAAAAATACAGACTTAACCCAATCCCTATCCCTAAACCTAACCTTACGCACAATTTATCCCTAAAATCAGAGGGAAATGATAGCTGATTAACAAGGGTGTAGAAGCACCTAATCCTTGTCTAAAGGGAAGTCTAAAACTGGCATTTCCTGAAAAGTTATCTCTCAATTCTGATTGGTTGATTGGAATGATGTTCCTGGATCAACAAGGATGTTGATCCAGGAACATGTTGTACTTAGTCAAATCACACTCACCGACCCCTCAGCATACAGCCGGTGAGTCCCATGAATCTAGTGAATCTCAACAGTTTTTACCAAGTGTAGAAGAACAAGCAGAAATTGATTGACACACTAATTGATGACACAAACAGGGAGCAAGACCCAAAGGCACTAGAGACATCAGACTGTGACGAGTATCTCATATTGCTGCGGTAGCATCCTCTGCCCCAGATACGGCTATGACAAGGCTTGCAAACACTGGTATTCTACCACCTCCTATACATCTTGAAAACAGATTTGAAGTTTTAATGAATGTGGGTGAGGAATCCCCAAATGCGGTTAAACATGGATCGGATCAGCCAGCAGCTAACATCGCTACTAACAGGCGCTCAATGTTGAGCAGACCGGCATTCAGCTCAGAGCACAGCCAAGCTCAGGACTCTGATAGTGGGCGACTCCATTATCAGAAACATCAGGAGCAGGACTACAACTACGTACTGCTTTCCTCAAGCAACCGTCTCTGATGTGAACAAGGAACTTCGGAAAATTCTAATGAAGAGCAAGACTGCAAATCGAATGCTCATCTATATGGGGAAGAATGATATTCGGAAAGAGCAGTCAGAACACTTCAAAGCCTTGAAGTTCAGTCGTTCATCAGTGGACCACTCCCAGCTAGGGGAACTAACATGTTTTCACGGTTGCTTGGGCTAAACACATGGCTTCAAAGAACTTGCAGTATAAAAGGAGTGAACTTCATTGACAAACTTCAATCTTTTCTGGGGCCATAGACAACTGTTTAAACTGGATGGCCTCCACTCAAACCGACTTGGTGCAAGAGTTTTAAAGGACAATATCTACTTCTCCCTCCATCATCCTTCAGTAGTGTGTGCCAAACCACTCAACCTGAATGGCACACACACACACCTGAACAGAGTATGATCGACCACAAAACTTCATATCAGTTTCCGAGTCATCATGTGGTTGACACATCCCACAAGGACACTGATAAAAGCACACAGCCACAACAAACACTGCTCATGGAAACTATCCCGGCTGAGCCCTGCCCACAGAGCTCATCACAGACGGACTGTGACGCATCAGAACAGCTCCAAGACTCAACACCCAAGGACGACCTTTTGGAAAACAGCCAGGGAAGCCAGGACAACATTTTACAGCCACCGGACACAGAGCCAGAGCCCCGCTCACAAGACACATTATCCCTCTCTCCAGCATCTCCACTTCTAAGATTCTCACAGAAAATGGAGGAACTGGTGTATGCTGGGACCAAACTCTCCCACTTTTTCGCTGCAAGCCCCCAGATATCAACTAAAAAACGACGGGCCCCACTACCATCGAAGCCTGTGGGCCCAGCTCGTCCTCCTCCTCCTGTGAGAGCTCTCCGGCTACTGACACAACGCCAGGGCCCAAACCCTCCTCAATCTACTCTAGGTGAACCAAAAACAACTGATAGCAGCTCTCAGTGATATGTGTTGGTAGCTATAGCTCTATTCTATCTAATAGTTGCTCTATTTAAAGATGTCAAGCAATGCAATGCAAGCAAGTGTCATTTGGTCAGTACTTGTCCTCTGAATATCTAGGTATTGTGCTGATAGGTGCTCCACACATTCTGTTTCTCATTATTTACAGGCCTCCAAAATACTCTCCAGCCTTTGTTGAAGAGTTCACAGAACTGTTATCAATGATTTCCTCAGAGTTTGACTGTTTTGCTATTGAAGGGGATTTTAATATGCACATATATAATGCAGAAATCAAAATTACAAAATAAATTATAACTATTTTTAACACTTTTTTACTGATTCAGCATGTGCATGAACCCACACACAGTCGTTGACACACTCTAGACTTAATCATCAGTAGAGGTCTAAACACTCCATTGTTATTAAGGATGTAGCACTATCTGATCAATTCTGTATTTTCTTTGACATATTGATCTCTGCTACCACTGAATCTAGAAAACACTAGTGTGCTATTTATGAAGGCTATATCTTTAACACCAAGCATTTCTGCAGACTCTGTTGATTTTCTCCTTGATTCTTTTAACTCAAAAGTTACGAATGTTATTGATGGTATTGCTCATGTAAAAGTCAATAAGAAGACTGGCAGACAAAAATCATCTTGGAGAAAATCAACAGCAGTACAGAGTATGAAAAGACAATGCTGAGTGAATCTGAGTGGATGTGGTGGAAGACACAACTTAAAATTCACTATAGCATCAATAAAAACATCCTTCATGCTTTCAATGTGGAACTAGCCACAGCTAGACAGACCTTATTCTCAAACCTTATAAACAGTAACTTAAACAACACTCACACTCTTTTTGCTACTGTTGAGAGACTGACAAACCCCCCAAGTCAGATTCCCAGTGAAATGCTCTCCGACAGCAAATGCAATTAGTTTGCTTCCTTCTTTTTTGAGAAGATCAATAATATCAGAAAGGCGATTAGGGCATCCTCAAGTTATGCTGAGGTCAGAAAGATTCTATCGCAATTTCAAAAAGAAGTTACCATGTCTGTTTTTGAAGCAATTGATAGCAAAGTTTTGGAAGAAATAGTACAGCACCTTAAATTGTCAACCTGTTACCTTGACACACTTCACACATATTTTTTCAAAAGTGTGCTTAACTGTTTATAAGCAGATATCTTAGAAGTGGTGAACGCCTCACTTCTTTCTGGGACGTTTCCCCCCAGATATCAACTAAAAAACGACGGGCCCCACTACCATCGAAGCCTGTGGGCCCAGCTCGTCCTCCTCCTCCTGTGAGAGCTCTCCGGCTACTGACACAACGCCAGGGCCCAAACCCTCCTCAATCTACTCTAGGTGAACCAAAAACAACTGATAGCAGCTCTCAGTGATATGTGTTGGTAGCTATAGCTCTATTCTATCTAATAGTTGCTCTATTTAAAGATGTCAAGCAATGCAATGCAAGCAAGTGTCATTTGGTCAGTACTTGTCCTCTGAATATCTAGGTATTGTGCTGATAGGTGCTCCACACATTCTGTTTCTCATTATTTACAGGCCTCCAAAATACTCTCCAGCCTTTGTTGAAGAGTTCACAGAACTGTTATCAATGATTTCCTCAGAGTTTGACTGTTTTGCTATTGAAGGGGATTTTAATATGCACATATATAATGCAGAAATCAAAATTACAAAATAAATTATAACTATTTTTAACACTTTTTTACTGATTCAGCATGTGCATGAACCCACACACAGTCGTTGACACACTCTAGACTTAATCATCAGTAGAGGTCTAAACACTCCATTGTTATTAAGGATGTAGCACTATCTGATCAATTCTGTATTTTCTTTGACATATTGATCTCTGTTACCACTGAATCTAGAAAACACTAGTGTGCTATTTATGAAGGCTATATCTTTAACACCAAGCATTTCTGCAGACTCTGTTGATTTTCTCCTTGATTCTTTTAACTCAAAAGTTACGAATGTTATTGATGGTATTGCTCATGTAAAAGTCAATAAGAAGACTGGCAGACAAAAATCATCTTGGAGAAAATCAACAGCAGTACAGAGTATGAAAAGACAATGCTGAGTGAATCTGAGTGGATGTGGTGGAAGACACAACTTAAAATTCACTATAGCATCAATAAAAACATCCTTCATGCTTTCAATGTGGAACTAGCCACAGCTAGACAGACCTTATTCTCAAACCTTATAAACAGTAACTTAAACAACACTCACACTCTTTTTGCTACTGTTGAGAGACTGACAAACCCCCCAAGTCAGATTCCCAGTGAAATGCTCTCCGACAGCAAATGCAATTAGTTTGCTTCCTTCTTTTTTGAGAAGATCAATAATATCAGAAAGGCGATTAGGGCATCCTCAAGTTATGCTGAGGTCAGAAAGATTCTATCGCAATTTCAAAAAGAAGTTACCATGTCTGTTTTTGAAGCAATTGATAGCAAAGTTTTGGAAGAAATAGTACAGCACCTTAAATTGTCAACCTGTTACCTTGACACACTTCACACATATTTTTTCAAAAGTGTGCTTAACTGTTTATAAGCAGATATCTTAGAAGTGGTGAACGCCTCACTTCTTTCTGGGACGTTTCCAAAATCCCTGAAAACTGCAGTTGTTAAGCCCCTTCTGAAAAAGATAAATCTTGATAGCACCATATTGAGCAGCTATAGACCAATATCAAATCTTCTTTTTATAGGTAAGATTATTGAAAAGGTAGTTTTTAATCAGCTAAACAACTACTTAAACTCAAATGGATACTTGGACAATTTTCAATCTGGTTTCCGACCGCATCACAGCACAGAGGCAGCACTCATTAAGATAATAAATGATATTCGCTCTGATTCTGGCAAAATATCAGTGGTGGCACTACTAGATCTTAGTGCTGCGTTTGACACTGTAGATCATAACATACTTCTAGAGAGACTAGAAAACTGGGTCGGGCTTTCTGGGATGGTAATCAAGTGGTTCAGGTCATACTTAGAAGGGAGAGGTTATCATGTGAGTATAGGAGAGCATAAGTCTAAGTGGACGTCTATGACATGCGGAGTCCCACAAGGCTAAATTCTTGCACCGCTCCCACTAAGTCAAATAATCAGAAAGAACCAAATTGCCTATCACAGCTATGCAGATGACACCTAAATGTACCTAGCCTTATCTCCAAATGACTACAGCCCCATTGACTCCCTCTGCCAATGCATTGATGAAATTAACAGTTGGATGTGCCATAACTTTCTTTAGTTAAACAAGGATAAAACTGAAGTAATTGCATTTGGAAACAAAGATGAAGTTCTCAAGGTGAATGCATACCTTGACTCTAGGGGTCAAACAACTAAAAATCAAGTCAAGAATCTTGGTGTGATTCTGGAGACAGACCTTAGTTTCAGTAGTCATGTCAAAGCAGTAACTAAATCAACATACTATCATCTCAAAAACATTGCAATAATTAGATTTGTAGTTTCCAGTCAAGACTTGGATAAACTTGTTCATGCCTTTATCACCAGCAGGGTGGACTATTGTAATGGTCTCCTCACCGGCCTTCCCAAGAAGACCATTAGACAGCTGCAGCTCACCCAGAACGCGGCTTCCAGAATTCTGACAAGAACCAGAAAATCTGAGCATATCACACCAGTCCTCAGGTCTTTACACTGGCTACCAGTTACATTAAGGATTGATTTTAAAGTACTTTTACTCATTTAT
>NW_015505942.1:43700-63188 GCF_001515645.1 Sinocyclocheilus grahami
ATTGCATTTGGAAACAAAGATGAAGTTCTCAAGGTGAATGCATACCTTGACTCTAGGGGTCAAACAACTAAAAATCAAGTCAAGAATCTTGGTGTGATTCTGGAGACAGACCTTAGTTTCAGTAGTCATGTCAAAGCAGTAACTAAATCAACATACTATCATCTCAAAAACATTGCAATAATTAGATTTGTAGTTTCCAGTCAAGACTTGGATAAACTTGTTCATGCCTTTATCACCAGCAGGGTGGACTATTGTAATGGTCTCCTCACCGGCCTTCCCAAGAAGACCATTAGACAGCTGCAGCTCACCCAGAACGCGGCTTCCAGAATTCTGACAAGAACCAGAAAATCTGAGCATATCACACCAGTCCTCAGGTCTTTACACTGGCTACCAGTTACATTAAGGATTGATTTTAAAGTACTTTTACTCATTTATAAATCACTCAATGGCATAGAACCTAAATACATTGCAGATATTGTCACGGAATATAAACCTAACAGACCACTCAGATCATTATTATCAAGTCAGTTAGGAATACCAAGGGTTCACACAAAACAAGAGGAGTCCACTTTTAGCTATTATGCCGCCCACAGTTGGATCAGATGTGCTAAAACATTAGCCACATTTAAATGCAGACTCAAAACTCATCTGTTTAGCTGTGCATTTATTGAGTGAGCACTGTGCTACGTCCAAACTGATTGCACTGTATTTTATGTTTAATCATTTTCTATTTTTAACTGTTTTAAATTAATTTTAAATCAATTTCTAAATCATTTTAAACGTTTTTAAGTTCCCTGCTTTATTGTTGTGATTTTTTAAATGATTATTTTACTTGCTTTTATGTAAAGCACTTTGAATTACCATTGTGTATGAAATGTGCTATATAAATAAACTTGCCTTGCCTTGCCTAATTTATTTGGGTGAGAAGGGAAATATTATATTCGGCTTCAAACTGGGGAAAGGCTGAACCCAGAGTGCGTGAAGAAGTCAGTAAAAGGTGGAGGAGGAAGTGTCATGGTTTGGGGGATGTTTTCTGCAGCAGGAGTTGGGCCTCTTATACATAAACATTTACATTCACCCTGCCATGTTTCTCAGAAACTTCCTTCAGCAACATGCAGTTCCTTCCTTGCAAGCATCTCCCAATCAGCCTGCGATTTTCATGTAAGACAATCCCCCCGTCACACTGCAAGACAGATAAAGCAGTGCCTTGAAGCAAAGAACAATGAAACAAATGAAATGGCCAGCCCAGAGTCTTGATCTAAACCCAACTGAAAATCTCTGGTAAATCCTTGGTGACAAAGTTATAGATAAGAAACACACTACAGTTACCGAACTATAAGAGATTGCGCTGGTGTGATCTTGGTCCACTCTTCTTCCAGTGTAAGAGACTAGTGATTTCCTGCAGCCGCAGATGTGCTGAAGTCATTGAAAGCAGGGGCCTCTACAATTCCTACTAATGTTTGCTTTTTTTATAGCAGTATTCATTTTACATAGTAGCAGTTAAAATATTTATTGTAAATCTCAACTTATAACATTAATGTAATCAAATTAGATATAAAACCAAAGCTATTTGCCACTGCCAGGGCATTAACGTTTTTATAGAAAATATTTTATAGTTTGTTATAGAAAAATAAGTTATGCTCAGACTCCAGAGCCTCGATTGATAGAGACTTGTGTGTGCGGGAGAATAAGGGTGTACCCACACTAGGCAATCTTAACCATGCCCGAGCGCGTCTGACCCCCAAAGCCCAGTTTGTTTGACTAGTGTGATTGCTCCATGCCGCGGTTCGTTTAGCCGGCCCTGGCTCGGTTGGAAGAGGTGGGCCAGAGCGCGGTTCACTTGGGCTCGGGCGGTGTACGCATGTAGTGTGAGCGGAGTGCGGAACTTCTGATGCGTGCAGAATGATTGCGTGAACATTTCTGAGCGGCAAAAGTGATAGATCTGTAAAGCTATATATTGTGAGAGGGTTGTGTGTGTTACTGCATCCCAGATGACTCAAAATAATGAACCACAAAGTTAACAAAACAATGCACTCCACTGTGCTGAGCGAGAGCACTTCTCTGCTGCCTTCACATGCTATCGGAAACTTCCTATTTCCCACTTATGAAGTTGTGAGCGCTTCATGTGAGCCCTGCTGCAGGACCACCCCAAATGCGCTCATTGGTTTGAGACATGTGATGACGCGCATGCCAAGCCTGTACTAATCAACATCCCACCCCTCCTGTGACCCATGGTTTGTCTGTATGTGTATTCAGAGCCAGTAAGCAACAGACTTTCATAATAATAAAAAAAAAGCGTTAATGTGCGATACAATAATTGTTGGCGTTAATCAATTAATGCGTTAACGCCATGGCTGGACTGGTAATCGGGCATACCGGGCATTTTCCCGGTGGGCTGATGCACTTAAGGGGCCGAGAGAAGGTTTTTTTTTGCCAAGGACCATCACGCATGGACAACGAGCAGCCAGTGGGCCATTGGTTTGTCTCCTGTATTGACAGCATAAACCACCCAATCACAATGCGCTATAGATGGAGTGATGAAGTATTATGCTCCGCCTATATATAGATCGCTTCACGCCAACTTCTTCCTCGTCAGCTTTTTCCACATTTTCACAGCAGCATTATCAAGAACAGGCTTGCTCTGCGCTGAGTTATGCGGGAAAAAGAGCCAAGCAGGAGGAGAAGAAGATAGTAGTTGAATCTGTAAATTGCTTGATAGGGCATCTAACCTATCCTAATGTGTGTGCACTATTGAGTGTAGAATACGAAAACACTTTAAATGATAAAACGTAAATTCGTCCCCCGCGATTTGTTTGGCCAAGTCAAGTCAAGTGGGTTCATAGAGGTTTCCATGGGCCAATATGTATAAATCTAGATTTAAATTAAAAAAGACACGATATTGTCGGCCCTGACATTTTATTCTTATCCAAAACAACTAGATACAATGATACATATCTACACTACCAGTTAAAACATTTTTGAACAGTAAGAATTTTTATGTTTTTTAAATAATTCTCTTCTGTTCACCAAGCCTGCATTTATTTGATCCAAAGTACAGCAAAAGCAGTAATATTGTGAAATATTTTTACTATTTAAAATAACTGCTTTCTATTTGAATATATTTTAAAATGTAATTAATTCCTGTGATCAAAGCTAAAGCTAAATTTTCATCATCATTACTCCAGTCTTCAGTGTCACATGATCCTTCAGAAATCATTCTAAACTGCTGATTTGCTGCTCAAGAAACAATTATTATTATTATTATTATTATTATTATTTAAAACAGTTGAGTACATTTTTTCCGGATTCTTTGATGAATAGAAAGATCAAAAGTTCAGCATTTATCTGAAATAAAAAGCTTTCGTAACATTATACAAGATACCATTCAAAAGCTAGGAGTCAGTATTTTTATTCTTATTAAGGAAGAAATTATAGAAATTAATACTTTTAGCAAGGATGCTTTAAATTTATCAAAAATGATGATAAACATTAAAAAATATTTCAATTTCAGATAAATGCTGTTCTTATGAACTTGCTATTCATCAAAGGAACCTGAAAAAAATGCTACTCCGCTGTTTTCAATATAATGATAATAATAATAGTAAATGTTTTTTGAGCAGCAAATCAGCATATTAGAATGATTTCTGAAGGATCATGTGACACTGAAGACTGGAGTAATGATGCTAAAAATTCAGTATTGAAATCACAGGAATTAATTATTACATTTTTATTTATAAAAAAAATAATTTTTTAAATGTATTCAAATAGAGTTTTAAATAGTAAAAAATACTTCACAATATTACTGCCTTTGCTGTATTATATATATATATATATACACACACACACACACACACACACACACACACACATATATATATATATATATATATATATATATATATATATATTATGTGTGTGTGTGTGTACTTCCACAGCATATGGGATTAATTACTTGTCAAATGAGTCCTGACCCTTCAAAATATTTACAGAGCTTAAATAAATATGTTTTATGAATGAGCTGCCTCTGCTGCTGAAGTAAAACACAAGTCATTCATTATTTCCCTTAGAAACCATACAAGTCTTTGTCTAATGTCCTTATATTTGACATTTATTTATGTATGTACAGTATGTATGTATGTATGTATGTATGTATGTAAGTGATTCAAATGCCACAGGGCTCCATTCCAGTTCAGCCTTGGGCATTTAGTAATGCTCTTACATCGTCCTCAAACAGAACCAATAGCTCATCTCTCTGTGGCGTTCAAGGACAGATTATGTTGTGATTAATAGCAAACCGTAATTAATATTCATTAATTTGCACTATCAGACGTCAGGGCATAGCGGAACAGTCAAAACATACAATTAAATGTTAGTTGTAAAGATGATTGAGGTGAGAAACAAGCCACCGGTCCTGATTGATGTACATGTAGTTAGCACTTATGTAATATGCTAAGTGTTCAGAGACATTTTAGGAATTAGATTTCTGTTTTCTTCCAGACAAGGCTGCACTTGAAAATTAAACATAAATACAGAGGAAGTGATGTAAACTTCATCTTTATATTTATATAATGAGTGTTTTCTTCTGGAGCATCAGGGAGCATTTGAACCTTTTGTAATAGTTGCATGTAAGTCCCTCAGTTGTCCAGCTGTGGATCATCCATGTAACAACACAGTATTAAGAATCAAGCGTAAACTTTTGAACGGGATAATTTTTATAAATTCATAAATTATTTTCTTTTGTGGACTATATGCAAACATATTTTATGTGAAATATCTTATTCAGGTCAGTACTAAATAAAAAATTGCATGCATTTTGTATGACCCCTCTTATTTTGGTAAAATAATTAACATTTTGCAGATACTGCAATGTGTAAGACAATTTTGACCACAACTGTACATAATTTGTACACAACTCACATTGCCTTTCATTCAAAGAGCTCATGACTGACATTTGATACCTTAATACTTTTAATCAGAAAGGACACACTAAATTGTTAAAAATGTAAAATAGAGACATGCATAATGTTACAAAAGATAACACCTATTTCAAATAAATACAAAGTTCTGTCATGAAACTCAAATGGCACAGACCGATAGGTTCTAACTCAATCTGATACAGTAAGTCTCATCATTATTCAAATGGCACAGCTGATTGGTTTCTTTTCACATCACAAATAGCTTTCACATTTCACATTTCAAAAATAGCTTGCTAGTGCTTGCTGTCCCAGTTGCAGCGCACTCCAGAAAGCATCTGAAGTCAACATCTAAGATAAGTGCTCTTTTACTCATTTCACTGTACATAATGCATGGTCTGCCATATAAATTTCTAAAAGAGCAACCATAAACAAGTTTGAAACTAAGCGTAATGTACAGTCTTGCATTCGTATGCAAGAGCGAATTACTAAGCATGTAATCAGTAGCAGTTATGCAAATACAGAGTTCTGGCATGAAACTCTAGATGGCGCAGCCCGATAGGTCTAACTCAGTCTGACCTAGTGACATCATCACATGGCTCAGCTGATTGGTTCTCCCCTGTATTGATAGCCAATGAGCTTGCTGCTCAACATTCAAATATATGACTAGTGCTTGCCGTAGCAGTGCAGCTTGCTTCAGAAACCCTCCACCTTCCCCAGCTTCACCTGTATAGATCTGCTACGAGGTGATTCATGTATGCTATATGGGGGTTATTTCATGTATGCTATATTTGCAGCAGCAATATTTCTTACATACTAACAGCAGCATGTTGTGGATGTATTGGCAGTAGCAAGTCTCGGTACTTGTTCTGCCACAGCAGAGTGTAGCAAATCTATTCTGCCATGACCAAACACATTAACATTGCCATATATATCACCATGGTAAACTTTCAGAGAGTTCTCATTACGGAAATACAAAGTTATGTCATGAAACTATAGATGGCGCAGACTGATTGGATCTAACTCAACCTGATACAATCACATCATTCACATGGCGCACCTGATTGGTTTATTTTCATGTCAGCAGCCAATGAGCTTGCTGCTCAACATTCAAATACTCGGGCTAGAGCTTGCTGTAGCAGTTGCAGTGCGCTTCAGCAAGACTCCACCGTCCCCAGCTCCACCTGTATAGATCTGCTATGGGGTAATTTCATTTATGTTGTTATATATGGGGGCTATTTCATATAAGTTATATGTGCAGCAGTATTTACATGCTCACAGCAGCATGTCTGTGGATCTATTGGCAGTAGCTAGTCTCTGTACTTGCTCTGCCGCAGCATCAGTGTAGCAGATCTATTCCACCAAGACCAAACACATTAACATTTCCATGAATATTACCATGCTAAACTCTCAGAGAGTTACCATGACGGAAACGCTATTCTTTTGAACAAAGGTCTCCCTAAAAAGGTCTCCCTAAATACTAAACAGAAAACTGTGTCCAACATAGTAAGAACCATTATTAATAGTTGAAATTAAAATTCAGCTTTGCCATCACAGGAATTCATTTCATTTTGAAATGTATTCAAATAGAAAATATTTATTTTTAAAATATAATCGTATTTCACAATATTACTCTTCAAATAAATGCAGTCTTGGTGCATTGAAGAATTGTACGTTTTCCAAACTTTTGACTGGTAGTGTATAGTAGCACATTTAAATTGCGTCTTGATGGTCTGTTTTTAAAATCTGTATGATTACTTTGTGGTCGGTGATTGCTGTCATTCAGAAGCAATAAGCACCAGGTATTTCAAAAGACAAAACTCTGAAAACAAAACAGAAACTACAGTTGTGCTTGAGGAAGAAATATTAATTTAGAATTTTCTAACTGTCATTTAGTCACTGGGACTCAGTGGCAACTTTGAAACAGCTCGGGGCTGTTGGACAATAATCACTTAGAATTGATCATTTGCACTGCATGCAGTTGACATGCATCACATGCAACCTAGAAATTAAAAGTCTGTCAATATGTTGGCCCGCTCGGCTGTGTCTAGAAATTTACATGTTGCTTGGCTTTCAGATAGCTTTCAATTGTTTCACCTAATGCACGTTTGTTAATCCACAATTGTACACATTCTCCTTCAAATAAATAAACTGGAATATGACAAGACTAATGCTGCTTTGCTGATAAAACACATAATTTGACTTTGCATGTGAAGACATTTTCATTCAATAACTTGTTTTCATGATTCCTGAGACATGGAACTAACACGTCATTATAATTTTGCTTGCAACTAGTTTTTTCAAGCAAATTGTAAACTATATAATTAATCAGATATTATCTCTATAGAATGTTATTAAGGCAAATTTACCTTTTCATTTTCCATTTTACAAAAGTATGACATTATTATTCAACACCCCTAAACAACACTTATTGAAGACTACTTCTGTCTCAGAAAATGAATGAATGAATAAAGGTGATATCAAGTTTAAAAATTTAAGTTTAAATATTTAAATAATAAAATATGTATGTTATTATAATTACATATAATTATGAGAGACAATTATAAGCAATAAGTTGCAATTTTGAAATATATAGTCACCTTATTAGATATTATTAGACATCTAAACATTTTCAGATATTGTGAAATGTAAACTTGCATTATTACTGTAACAGATCGGCCAGGCTCCACCGCCACCCAATCACAACGATGCCTCTCACCTGAGTTCTGAGCACCAGCACCTGTCACTAATCAAGCACCTCATTAACCAGCCTGCATAAAAGCACACACCTCAGACACCCTCTTTGGCCGGTCTCGTATACATGTAGAGGACTCAATGACTTTGCTACTACTGTCATTTGAATACTTAGTGCATTACTTAACGCCTGTGTTCCTCCTAGTGTCTCCTGTTCCTCCTAGTTCACGGATCGCTGAGGTGTGTGCTCCTCCGGCCTGCATTCCAGCTCCTGTAAAGCCAAAGACTCGGATTACCCCACTCATCATATCCTTTGAACTATTCACTCACCATTACAGCCTCTGGACCCTACACCAGTACTCTCTGTGACCAAATAAACCTGTTTTAGAAATGCTAACCTGTTGCGTCAGACCTCTTCCGTTACAATTAAATAGTTTGACACAAAGTTGTAATTGAGACTTTTTAATAAGCAATCTAAAACTGAACATAACACAAAGACATCAATCAATTAATAAACTTCTTAACCAAACTCCTACAACATATTGTGTACAAATGTACTTAATGCTTGGAAACTTGCAATCAAGAAGTGAAATTAATTTCATCTAAGTATTTTTTTTTTCTTGCTGTGCCTGTTGATTTGCTGTGAGCAACTCGTGCAAACTTCAAAGTAGGTAAATTAAGTCTGTTTTAAACCCCGAAGGCTGATATTAAGCAATGTGCAAACTTTTGCTCAAGAGTTATGTTGGTGAACATCTTAACCTCAGTCAATTATACAAATTGAAACAAAAAAAAATTATAAACTTATGGCGCTTTCGGCATCTGACGCTGCATTGAAGGTGCATATTCTCTCAGAGATGACAAGATAATATGCTTCAACATATGCTGATAGCAGCTTATAACTCTTGAATTATTCCCTTAATATTTATCTTGTGGCCCGTACATAGTGAAAAATAAAAAATATTAGAAATGTATTTTGCGTTAAACAGGTTGTTTTTGAAAGTCAGTGCTTGAAATAAAGCTGCTCTTAATTGTCATTGACTGCAGTCTTAATTTTAATTATAGGCCTATAATTCATTGTGTAAATTATATTTTTAATTAATAGACCTGTTTTAAAAGGAGAAAGCTAATAGCCTAATCTTTTATTATCCTCACAGCGCGTCAGTTATGAAATTATTGTGGGGCAAATTAATTGTAATTTAATAATAAAAGTAACCTAATAATAGGTCTAATAATAAGAATGTAACAGGCCTACATTAATTGGAAATGTGAAATCCGCTTAATTTTGCTAATATTTGATGCTTTTGAAAATATATCTGGCTATAGTCGACACATGATCCAACGCAACCCAGCACAGCGAGGTTATCACTGGGCTCCCCCGCAGTGCCACTGATGCCAGAACTGCAACTGATAGAATGTGCGCTATAGCACGATAATACGATGTTTCTTCAAAAGCAGATTGTGGAGACATTTTAACCGTCCACGATCAAAAATTGTCACATTACACACCCCTTCTTTGAGATGATCTTAGGGGTCTTGCAGCACAATGATGCTGTAACAAACTAGAAATGTATACAGGGGCAACCCCATGTAAGCCTTTAAAAACCATTAAAAAGGACCTTGTATTGCACCCTATACTCAACAGGGAGCTAGTGTAAAGAAGACAGTACCAGAGAGATTCTGGAACATTTGCAGGTGCCAGTCAACAGTCTGGCTGCTGCATTCTGCACCAGCTCTAGCCGTGAAAGCAAATTCTTAGACAACCCCAAATATAGAGAATTACAATAATCCAATCTGGACAAAATAAATGCATGTATCACAGTTTCCATATCTTTAAAAGACAGAAAGCCTTTCAGTTTGGCAATACCCCTCATTTGAAAAAAAAACTACCACAGCATTTATTTGTTTATCGAATTTTAACTCGGAATCGACAATCACACCAAGGTTCCTCACTTGAGTATTGGAGACCAAAGGGCCCAGATCAAGTGGCAGCTGTTTGGCTAACTTTGATGAGCGAAAAATCACCACTTCAGATTTAGACTCGTTCAGCTGAAAGAAACTTGATGCCATCCACATCTTTATTTCATCCAAGCAGACAAGCAAAACTGACCATTTCGAGTTGTCATTAGATTTCAAAGGAAAATACAACTGGGTATCATCTGCATAACAGTGGTTTGCCACGACATGTTTTTGACAGATTAATCCCAGAGGCAGCATATATAAGGAAAACAAAACAGGGCCAAGTCACAAATTTTGACAGACAACAATAAATATAACTGACACACACAGAGCGCTTCGCTGAATGACAGAAAGCTGACGCTGGCTCCGCCGCACGTGCTTGTATAGCTTCCCGTTCATGACGTCATCCGCCGTGACATACCGCTCAGCTATTGGACTGATTTCACATGTGATTCAGAGCGTGGGTCACTGAAGGCGTTCCCCTAGTGTTCTCGACGCAGCTCGAGTTCCTGAAGAGGAACAGTTGTGCTGCTTCATATTTTTAGTGGAAACCATGTTTTTTTTTTTTTTTTTTTGATAAATAGAATGTTCAAAAATATAACATTTTCAATGTCTTTACTGTCATTTTTGAGTAATTTAATGCATCCTTGCAGAATAAATGTATTAATTTCATTCAAATAAATAAAGAAATAAAGGTTGCATCAATACATTAAAATAATTAATTGGCAAGTTGCAGTTTTGATTGTTTACGTTACTTAAAACATTCTTAATGATCATAAAAATGTGTATCGGGTCTTATAAATGACACCAAACATATAGAAAAGAAAGTAAGTATGTGCCGTTACATTTTCCCAACAAAGCAAGCAGGCTCTTTCAGACACAGACCCTCAAGGTTGTTCAGATGACTTTTGAGATTAAGAGACATTGTTTGGTAACTCCTAGATTCCTGAACAAGATCTGCTTTAAATAGTTACCATCTAAATGGCAAAGCAATAATAATGGGAGGAATGATTAAGCATTTCTTCAGTGACTAATAACACTCCAATTCCAGGTTCTTTGGAGCGGTAATTGTTCCAGCATTGAGTTTTGCCAGCGAAATTAATCCAGCCAATTTGTCTGAAACAAAAGGCCAAATTTAACTGGAACATGGGAAACTATTACATCTCACAGAAGATAGGGGTGGGGGGTTGGGTGAAAGGAACACAGATCAAACGGAACACAAAGGGCATCATCTAAATTCAATTAAAAAGTGGCATCGATTGGCAGATTTGGGTGTATTGGTATGCCTAGAGCCGCAGTGAGGTCAGTAAAGTATGCTTTAATTTGTTTGGCTGGGGATATGGAAGAGCATCTGAGCAAATCCTACCTCTTGCATGCATTAACATAAATTAACAAATTTACATGTGCTTGACAGTGTTGGGGAGCAGCTAGCTACAAGTAGCGACGCTACTAGCGTAACTACATTTTTCAGTAGCTTTACAGTAGCAACGCTACTTTTAAAACAGTGTAGCTTTTCCTGTAGCTAACTACTTTTTCCAGCAAGTAGCGGTGTAGCGCAACCAAACTCTACGTTCCGTTTTGCGTTCGGACGAGTCACGAGCCTGTAATGCATTGAAGCAGCACAGCGTCTTCTTCTGACTAGATCACAAACTAAATTTGTTCATTACCGCCATCTGTTGTGATACAACGCATCGCGCGGCTTTACAGTCGTTCCACTGACAAGAGATCGTCTGATGATATTGCAAAGGATGTACAGGAGTTTTAAGCAAAAAAATAAATAAAATGTGGTCTACTTTGCACATAGGCCTACAGGAGGTGAATAATAGCCCTTTTAAACTGATTATTCTTTTCTGTATTAGTGCCTAGATCGAATGTCTATTTTACAATGATGAACGGTCATAATATCATCAGTCCCCCCACAGTATTGTAATGAACACTAAGTGAACAGAAAATAAAATTGCGATATAGTTGTCATGATTGCTGCTACTGTGAGAGAGCGCAGAGCAAAGAGATGTGGAGTACAGCAACAAGGAGACTTTAAAGGGGTCATATGTTGTTGCTAAAAATAACATTATTTTGTGTATTTGGTGTAATGAAATGTGTGTATGGGGTTTTAGGGTTCAAAAAACACATTATTTTTCACATACTGTGCACTATTGTTTCTCCTCTATGCCCCGCCTTTCTGAAATGCGTCGATTTTTACAAAGCTCATCGGTCTGAAAAGCGAGGTGTGCTCTGATTGGCCAGCTATCCAGTGCGTTGTGATTGGCCGAATACCTCAAGCGTACAGAAATGCTATGCCCCTTACCATATTGTGATGCCCTTTCCGGCCGGAGCGACGAGACAAAAACATTAAAACCCATTATAAACGAGGCATTTGTTGCATCCAGAGGGGACATAATTATGGATTATAATGACTTATACTGTCTTTTTACACATTGCATCGCGCCGCGTAAACATAAAACCATGTCTGCATTTGTGATCTTTAATCATCAGTGGCAAATTATTTAAAAATAAAAAACGTACTTATAGTCTGTGAGTAAGTACAGCCGGCATTGTAGTCTACTCTACCAGGTTCAGGAAACAGTCCTCCATAAAATGCGCTGGACTAGTGATGGGGCAATTGATACCGCAGCTCCGATGCTTTTTTCAAACGACTATTGTATCACACACTGTGCCGATGCTTGTATCGAAATGACAACACCACGTGATTGATGACATTTGAAGCTTCGAACGTCATGCAGTATCAGAAGGTCGGGACAGCTGGTTTGAAAAAACTGGTGCTTCACGATCCCACCTGATGCGTAAAAGGATTATTCAGTCACTTTGAGGGCTGTCAGTAGGACATTTAATCATGTTTATAACTGGGGTCTCAGAGATTCTGAACACAACATAAGGGTATAACAGCTATAAAAAAAAAATTCAGCTACCCACGTCAATTATTAATTATGAACACATGTTTGTGTATTTTATATTATTGATCGATATGTGAATCTGTTGACCAAGCTATACATGTCACAAGTTGTGGTCTCATTGGCACAGATTAATTTAGATGAGATTGTATCAGATTAGATATTGTATTGATCCCAGATTGATTCCACTCTTGAATGTCACATACTTCCGAAGCTTTTGGTGACATGCTTTTTCAAACCATCCTCTGCTCCACAATGATTTGTCAGAAATGGTGGAGAAAACAAAGTCCGACCAGCAGATGTCGCTAATGCACACTTTGTTAAAATCTTCGAATAATGAACCGCTTTTTGGCACAATTTCATGAAAGCCTCAAACGCTTCAGAAAACCTCAGTTTCCCATCACTACGCTGGACACATCGGAATATTTGGGTTAAACTGTTCTGGAACAGTCCTTTACATACAACTTAACCACTGATTTCTAGTTGTGTCCCCTTTTGGAAGGCTAAACAAAGTAGTTTCGCTTTCACAACGAAACACACGGCAGGCTAGAGTGAGCGGAGGCCGGCTTGAGTGAGCGGCGGCGGGCGGGCTTGAGAACAGCATGGCCGGCAGATTTGACGAAGGAGCGTCCGGCGGGCTTGCGGCAACCACATGTGACGACTCTGGGCTGGACTCCGGATATCGTCCTCTTTTGGAAGGCCAAACAAAGTAGTTTCGCTTTCACCACGATACACACAGCGCCTTCATGACATGGCAGCGGCGGCAACAGCGAGAATAAAAGTTACACGTTCTTTCTTTGCATGAAAATTTGGGTGGTGTTATGTAAATCTCAGAAAACCTCAGTTTCCCATCACTACGCTGGACACATCGGAATATTTGGGTTAAACTGTTCTGGAACAGTCCTTTACATACAACTTAACCACTGATTTCTAGTTGTGTCCCCTTTTGGAAGGCTAAACAAAGTAGTTTCGCTTTCACAACGAAACACACGGCAGGCTAGAGTGAGCGGAGGCCGGCTTGAGTGAGCGGCGGCGGGCGGGCTTGAGAACAGCATGGCCGGCAGATTTGACGAAGGAGCGTCCGGCGGGCTTGCGGCAACCACATGTGACGACTCTGGGCTGGACTCCGGATATCGTCCTCTTTTGGAAGGCCAAACAAAGTAGTTTCGCTTTCACCACGATACACACAGCGCCTTCATGACATGGCAGCGGCGGCAACAGCGAGAATAAAAGTTACACGTTCTTTCTTTGCATGAAAATTTGGGTGGTGTTATGCAAATCTTCCCACATCGTGACGTAGACATGTGGGGGCGTGTTAGAACGAGCAGTTTTAGGTAGGCGTGGTTGACTCTTAACTTTCATAAAGAATATATTTTTGGATTTGAGACTTTAGGCTTAGCATCTTTACAGATTTTTTATGCACCAAGAGCTTCTAACACTCCAAAGAGAAAGGAAAAATTTAAATTGCATCATATGATCCCTTTAATAATATCAAGGGAACCAGGAAAACACACGTAGCAGAGGAGGTTGACATAAACAATACCGCACAGGAAACGAGGGGCAGAACACACTTTAAATACACAGGAGCAAATGAAGATAATTAATGACACAGCTGGAACTAATGGAACTAATCAGGGAACATAATGGGAACAGGAAACAGGAAGGACCAAATAAGGGAATAATTACACAAGCGAGAAAACTAGGAACACATAGGGAGGAAAACAACAAAATGGGAACAAAAGTCTGACAATAGTAGTGTGCTTATCATTTGGCAAAGGATGGTTGTGGCGGGATTCACGCAAAAGCGCAGTGTCCACGCGCGCAGCTGATGATTGACTTCTCCATTCACATTCAGTAAATACCGCATGTGCTGTGAGTTTAATCTGCTTATTTTATGAATCCTCCATATCCAGTTTGTTGCATTCATTTTGTTCTTGCATTGGTTTTACGTTTGTATCAATATACTAATATAACTAAAACAACTATTTAACTCTACAGTATTTTATTATTTTTTGTATCGAATAGTTTACAAGATCAAATGATTGGGACACTTTTTGTCATTGAAATGGCTTGGAAAAGTGTCCCAATCAACCTGAATTCACCATACTCTTTGAAATCATGATTGCATTACAGTATGTTGTTTTAAACCCCAGATATTTAACTTATAACTTCATTATATTTTACTTATACCTGCATTATAATTCTTCATTAATAATTTAGGTATTTGTAATGTTAATTGTAAAAAAATGTAGCTATGTAGCTAGCTATTTTTTGACAGTAACTTGTAGTATAGCTAGCTCCTTTTTCAGAAGGGTAGCTTGATTCTAGCTTAACTACTTTAATTTACGAGTAGCTTGTAGCTGGTCAAGCTACAGTTTCAGAGTTGCTTCCCCAACACTGGTGCTCGAATAGCGCAGTCTTACGGCAGGGATAAAAAGGTGATTATGAATGGGTATTCAAGCAAACAGTGAACACCCGTCTATAAAGTTTTGGCACTGAGAATGTTTAACGCTAATCTTTGATGAGTCCAACCCAGTGTTGCACATTAACCCGACCAACGTGTGTCTCCAGATGTGATGTTCACCTATATAAAATAAACAAAAACTTTGTAATTCTTTATCTGTACTAATTACAACCACTGTGCAATTGAAGAAGGTGCTGTATTTACAAACATAAGTCATATCTGTTTGAATGGGCTGTCATTTGCTACAATGCAAACTACCTAACCCTAACCCAATCAATGATTATCCCTGCTGATGTTTATGGCTCAATAAGAGGTTTTTCCAAGATGTTATTCTGAAAGGACGTTTATTTCTGGAAATACCAGCACATCAAATGAAGGTCAGTGTAACAGTGAATATCCATTAGAGTTAAAACATCTGCTTCGTACACACTGCTCAGATATACTTGCTGTGACGAGTGGGGCGGGGCCGAGAGGCGTGGGAGTGCAGCAAGGCCGGTGGAGTTAATAATAATGCGCGACACCTGCACCACTCATCGGTCTCGAGTCCCACGGAGGATCTCCGGAAGGATAAAAGGAGGAGTGATGACAGTGAAGGACGAGAGAGGACCAGGCCTGCATTGATGTTGTTTTGGTTTTTGTTTGTGAGCGGCAGTCATCTGTGAGGGGCAGTCACGCTATTTTCAGTTGTGTGTTTATTTTATTATTAATTTGTTTAAATGTTTGCCGGTTCCCGCCTCCTTCCCGAACTACAAACTGTGTTACACTCGCATACACCCTTTATGCAATGTTAAAAATGCTAGATCCGTCTTCTGAGAATAAATGGTAGACAGAAGGCTAAATCACTTAAAATTCACCAAAGGACATTTTCCTTTGAGACTTAATATGGACATGAACTGAAAATTATGTCTTTTAAAGACGTTTTTAACTTTGCGTTTGATGTGCCTCACTAAAATGAGAATCATGAGGCCAAACTTTTACATTTGTGATTGTATGTATGTGTATACATATATATCTGCTAAATGCATACATTTAATTTAAATTTACATATACATACACACACACACATATATATATATATATATATACAACACTGTGTTCCAAATTATTACTGCTAACCAAACCTCACAAAGAGAAACCTGCACACAGTGGCTTTAGAAACACATTTTCAAACTGTTTAGCACCATGGTATTTATGCAGCATGGGATAGTGTGTTGTCCTGCATGAAAATCATTTTATTTCCGAAAGCACTATTCTTCATCTTATACCACAGCAGAAAATGGTCAGTTATGAACTCCACATATCTTGCAGAAGTAATTTTGACACCCTAAAATGACCTTACATCTCACTTCCCAATATTCCAACCAAATCATCACCCACCACCTCCTTGCTGATGTTGGAGTCTCATTGGAATAGGATGGCCATTCATCAGAAATCCATTTATCTGGACCATCCATTGTACTGCAACTACTGTGAATAAAACTATTTAAAAACATGTCTTCATGTGTTTCTGCAGCCACTGTGCAAGTTTATCTTTGTGAGGTTTGGTTAGCAGTGACTAAAACACAGCTTTACACACAACTGTCAGTCTGTATGTAGAGGATCTTGAGACTCCAGTAGACTCAAACACCTGTTTGCTGCTCAGCAGTGGCTTTTTTACAGCTGGCTTTACAATACAATTAATTGGTTTGACTGAAACTTTCCTTAATAAATCTTCATCCGACCAAGATTTTCTGTGTCACTCACAAATCTTTTGACAGTTAAATAATGTATATTTGCTTTTTGCAAAATATCGTTTGTTTTGATGCCTTTTGCAAGACATTGCATTGTGTCATACTTTTCATCTTCAAAAATATATTTATTCCTCACCATATTGCATGAGAACTGTGACTTGCTTAATAATGTGGAACATTATTATGTAAATTCAATTTACCTAAGAAGATCTGGCAAACAAACCCGTCTGAGATTGATACCAGTTGCCTGAAATGCTGTGAAAGTCAAAACAAACATAAATCTGACTGTTTATTGTACCAAAATCCTATTGATATGTCACTTGGATAATAATTTGGTACACAGTGTGTGTACGTATATATATATATATATATATATATATATATATATATATATATATATATATATATATATATATATATATATATATATATATATATATATATATATATATATATATATATATATATATATATATATATATATATATATATATATATATATATGGCTTCCTGGCTTCCTTTAATACAACAGGTACTTTTTTTTCTACCCATCCACAATAAAAGACAAATGTCTAGAGAATTAATTTAATAAAAAGACCCATCATTTCAAAAAAGGTTTTGCCATTTTGTATTTGCCAGGAAAAATCGTCAATCAAAATTGTATGTAAAAATGGAATTTCAGATTCAGCATCTTGGAATTTAATGAATCAAATAAGCTATGGTGGTATGGTATAAACAACCCAATAAAATGTACTTACAAAGTTCATCATTTGCAACTGAACATGATTGGAGTTGTTGTGCAACAGCTAGCATATATTGTGTGCTGCAGAAATAGGCCAGGATCCTGATAAAGTTGCAAATCACACACTTAGTATCATCTTCACTTTTGTATTATTATTGTACAGTACTATTACTTTTTTTCCCAAATAAGCAAGCAGATCCTTATTAATAGTAATCATACACATTTAGAAAGTATGCATTAAAACAAATAACAAACAACCAATTTCAAGAAACCTGCAAATATTTTAACTTTACAGTTATTTATGAAAATTATGTACATTATGAATACCTATTCAAATCAGTATACATACAAACTCCTTGTTACCCTAAAGGTGGCAATATTAATAATAATACGCATTAGCTACTAAGTCAAGGTACGTTTTTGAGATGCTAACAAACAAACTTACTACAGTAATACTTTTAAGCAGCTTTGGCACTATATAGCATAACTGTATAATAATAACTGTCACGGTACGGTGTAGAAGGCTGGCAACACACATACACATGGACATTCATAATACCCCACAGACAGCAAATTAATGAAACAGGCAAATGAAGATGATTAACGAGACACAGGTGAACAGAATGACGAAATCAAATAAAAAAACCATGACAAGACAGTGACAACAGAGCAAACAGAAAGTCCATACTAACAGAAACTGTGACAATAACATGTACAACAAACTACATAAAAGAAAATATAACAACCATTACAGCATTCAAATTAGATACATTTACACGAAATACCATGACACAAAAATCAGAATATAAATTTGAAAACTGAGATGAATAGTGATTCATATTTTGATATAAAAAAGACACAAAATTACATGTAAGAACTTGATTTATTTAAGTGATTTCACTTAAATTCACTTAAATAAATCAGACTTTCCAATATTACATATGCCAGACAAACATTCTAGGAAATAATCACAAAAATCTTGCAGATTACACAATACCATGTGACCTAAAATGATAATTGCATTTTTTGTATCATGCTGCACTGCTGATTGTTACGAGAAGCAACTGAGAAACAACTACACAGTTATTGTCAGGCTGCTGGAAAAAGTTGATATATTTGTAATGTCACTACTTTCAGATAGTTGCTTGCCAACATTGCTACATACTTGTGTTTATTGAGATGTTCTCCACTGTAAACCCCCCCAGAAAGCACCATGAGCGAATTTCTTGCTTAGTATAACTTCCTTTCCCTTTCAGTCGGTCACTCTCGACGTCACGTCGGATGACCGACGAAATTGGGATCTCGCTTAGAGAGACCAATCTACTTTGAGTGTAAACTAAACGAGCCAATGCACATTGGCATGCGGTTATTGCATCCAGCTGCCGCTGATCACAGTGTGAGTATCTCGAACAAGCAAATCACCAAACGGCATTCTGGGTTGAGCTAGCGGCACTGAGCATTTTGAGCGAGCGGAGCGGAATCTTCAGAAAGGCGCTCTGCGCTCTTAAGGAAATATTACCACTCCGCTCCCCGCTCCGCTCACACTCCGCTCCGCTCACATGCTCTGGTGAGTATAAGTAGGCAGCAGATGCAGCACATATTCAGCTTTTTCGCTTCGGAGCCGAGCGATCACATCGTTTTGCTCCTGACTGCTCTACTGAGAGAAGAAGACTGAATGAGTTCGGCGCACTCTTGGAGAGCTCTTCGTGTTGGCGGTACGGCGCTTCAGCGGTGGTGGTTTCCCGTGTCGAGTGGGTTGCACACATCAGGCTGCACTACCCCCTGTTTGTGTTGCAGATGATCATCTCCCCTGTGCGCCTCAGCACGCTAAAATAGCTTTTTCCCCTAAAAGAGCAATTTCGGGTGCGTCTTTTTAAAGACGACGTTGCGTGGCAAACTTGACGGTGTGGGTCTTGCTATAGACAACGTATCACCTGAGCGTTTCTGAATGTGGTCGTTACCTGGCGCTGGGTGATGGTCACGATCGCTGCCTCACTTGCCTGGGCATGTAGCATGCTGAGGTGGCGTTTGTGGATGAGTCATCTTCTCATTGCGGGAAGATGATCATCTCGGAGTC
>NW_015505942.1:63300-65552 GCF_001515645.1 Sinocyclocheilus grahami
AGGGGTAGGGCTCGAGTGGAGACTTCCACCGTGTCCCGAGCCCTCAAGGTTACACAATTGGTTCTCGGGGTGGTCTGTGCTGGTTCTCAGTGCCCCGCCTCGGTGCCTTTCTTCCCGGAGGTGCATGAGGAACACAACAGGTCGTGGACGGCACCTTTTTACTGCCGGAAACCGATCTACTGGTCCCTCCTCCCTCACCACCCTCGATGGTGGGGCAGCTAGGGGGTTACAAGGGTCCCCCCGGTGGAGCGGTCGGTTGCGATGCAGTTGTGTTCTAATACCGCCTCCAACCGGCAGGGAGAACCGTGCCTCCCCTCCCGGGTCTGTAGGTACTCGACTGGCCAGCGATGCTTGTATGACCTCTGGAGAAGCTGCCTCCGCCTTACACGCTACGGCGTGATTGCAAGTGCACCAGGCCAAGGCACTGAGGGACTTGCACGAGGTTGGTCACGACCCGGAAGTTCACAGAGAACTCCGCACCGTGGCGGACCTCGCGCCACGAGCGACGAAGGTTACGGCGCGGTCTCTGGGTCGTGTGATGTCCACTATTGTGGTTCAGGAGCGCCATTTCTGGCTGTGACTGGTGACATGCGCGAGACACATCAACCGACAAGGTGGTCTGCGCTCCCGTCGCATGTCGCAACTCGCCCGCCACCTTCTCTGGAGTCAGAAGCATCTGAGGGCGCTTCGTGCTGTTCACGTTCCTGGGCTGCTCAACCGGGCAGCCGACGAGCTGTCTTGAGCTGCACTCCCGGTAGAATGGTGACTCCATCCCCAGACGGTCCAGCTGGTTTGGAGACGTTTCGGAGCCGCTCAGGTAGACCTGTTTGCCTCTCCAGAAACCTCTCACTGCCAGTTGTTCTTCTCCCTGCCGGGGGAACACTCAGCACGGACGCACTGGCACACAGCTGGCCGCAGGGCCTTCGCAAGTATGCGTTTCCCCCAGTGAGCCTTCTTGCACAGTTGCTGTGCAAGGTCAGGGAGGACGAGGAGCAGGTCCGGTTGGTGGCACACTATTGGCCTACCCGGACCTGGTTCCCGGAACTAATGCTCTTCACGACAACCCCTCCTTTGGCCGATTCCTCTGAGGAAGGATCAACTGACTCAGAGACGGGGCACCCTTTGGCACCCGCGTCCAGACCTCTGGAAACTTCATGTCTGGTCCCTGGATGGGACGCGGAGGTTCTAAGTGACCTACCTCAAGAGGTAGTTGACACCATCACTTCAGCGAGAGCACCGTCTACGAGACACGCCTACGCTTTGAAGTGGAACCTGCTCATTGAGTGGTGTTCTTCTCGCTGAGAAGACCCCTGAATATGCCCGATCAGAGTCGTGCTGTCCTTTTTGCAGCAAGGGTTGGAGCGAAGGCTGTCTCCCTCCAGAGAGTCCCTATAGCTGGTTTGGAGACGTTTCGGAGCCGCTCAGGTAGACCTGTTTGCCTCTCCAGAAACCTCTCACTGCCAGTTGTTCTTCTCCCTGCCGAGGGAACACTCAGCACGGACGCACTGGCACACAGCTGGCCGCAGGGCCTTCGCAAGTATGCGTTTCCCCCAGTGAGCCTTCTTGCACAGTTGCTGTGCAAGGTCAGGGAGGACGAGGAGCAGGTCCGGTTGGTGGCACACTATTGGCCTACCCGGACCTGGTTCCCGGAACTAATGCTCTTCACGACAACCCCTCCTTTGGCCGATTCCTCTGAGGAAGGATCAACTGACTCAGAGACGGGGCACCCTTTGGCACCCGCGTCCAGACCTCTGGAAACTTCATGTCTGGTCCCTGGATGGGACGCGGAGGTTCTAAGTGACCTACCTCAAGAGGTAGTTGACACCATCACTTCAGCGAGAGCACCGTCTACGAGACACGCCTACGCTTTGAAGTGGAACCTGCTCATTGAGTGGTGTTCTTCTCGCTGAGAAGACCCCTGAATATGCCCGATCAGAGTCGTGCTGTCCTTTTTGCAGCAAGGGTTGGAGCGAAGGCTGTCTCCCTCCAGAGAGTCCCTATAGTAGACCCTGTTGAGCTCCTCCATCCCCTCGGCAGCCAGACGTAGCAGAGCATCCGGCGCCAAGCCTTCACTCATTGAATCCTCGAGAACCGGTAGAAGGCTGGGTTCCATATGTAAGGCCTAAGTGGATCCCATATGTGTAAAGTCCACGGTATAGTCTCAAGCCCATGTTTCCCCGGCAGACTTCTGCCATAACAATAGGGTTACAATCACCTCCATTCTTCCATATGCACCCAAGGAATGTTCATAT
>NW_015505942.1:66414-71910 GCF_001515645.1 Sinocyclocheilus grahami
ATATATATAATATGTATTAAGGAAATTTCATTGTAGCTCTTTTCCACATTGTGACCACAGCTGTCAGTGCTAAAAACGGCACCTTAAAGGGAGTTCACCCAAAAATAAAATATACCCCATGATTTACTCACCCTCAAGTCATCCCAGGTATGTGACATTTTTCTTTCAGACGAATACACTCAGTTATAATAAAAAACATAAAAATAAAAAAAATAAAACATTTCGTGGCTCTTCCAAGCTTTATAATGGCAGTGAATGGGTGGTGATATTCAATAGTCCAATAGAAGTCCAATAAACTGCATCCATCCATCATAAAAAGTGTCCCACACCGCTCTGTGGGGTTAATAAAGGCCTCCTGAAGCAAACCGATAAATTTTTGAATGAAAGATATCCATATTTAAAACTTTATAAAATGTAATCTCTAGCTTTCACTAACTCTTGTATGCGCTGCGCCATGTGGGGCATTTTTTATGATAGATGGATGTAAGGCTGTCATGATTCCTCGATTCAATTTGAGGACTCGATTTAAAAGAAATTTTTTTTCGTGCATTACACGAATGAGAATACATGAAAATAGTTATTAGACCATCTTCCAAGGCGGGGTGATAAATTAAACTCATTTAAAAACCATAATAAAGCATAATGTTATTGTGAATGCACAAACGCTGATTCAGTTACCATTTAAGGCGTACGATCACACCGGTGTGATCACTAAACTGGTCCCTGAAGCCTACGACCACACTGGTGAGATTAGAACGTTCAACGCGTCACGTGATCAACTGCTGAATTCAAATCTGTTTTCTCGCTTTGGCTGGCGCAGTCAGATCGAACACGCTGAGCTCTTGTCAAATTATCACAACTATTCAGTGTTTTCATCCACATAATGCTTATTTTAAGTTTCAGACATTTAAATACACATAAGCATTAGCAAAAGATACATTTAGAGTTTGTAAAATACACACTGATCCTTACAAATATAATTTGACGACATGTTTTATTGAAATCATATACACATTGAGTAGGTAACTATAATTGTACTCCCAGTTCACTAGAAACTTATTTTAATGTATTTCGGGAGGAGAGGACACATTTACGTGTTGTAAATCCCACAGCCTGGATTCAGCGTGAATTAACATGACGGCGCCCATCACCCACTATAGATCAACTAACATGATCATTATAAAGGTGTTTAAACAACCACATGCATTTACTTGCACGTATTTGAGAATCGGAATATCAGACATTCCATAATATAATTAACACATTTGTGAATATTTAGAATAAAACAGGAAACATTTAATAAAAGTGATGCATCACTCATTCACAGCTATAGTGGGGGAAGAATCCGGAAGTGTAATTTGCTGCGGAAATCTGGAAGTTCCTTCGAGATTTTCCTATGGTGTTTTATAATGTTTTTTTTTTTTTCAATGTATGGGTAAAATAAAGCCTGTGGTAAACATAACCTGCCAATACTTTTTACGTTTTGTCCTACAACGTAAATGACATGCATCCATACTATGCAGAGCCGGCACCAGCACAGCACTGATGAGGGGGCGGCTGAGGTGAAGAAAAGGGGAGATGACATAGCACAAAGTAAAAGTAAAAAAAAAAACAAAAAAAACCTTGGTGGCCCATTCACGTATTTGTCGGACCGTAAACAAACCTGCCCGCTTCTACTACAACTAATACAGGGGTAGTGTTTTGAAAAGTGTTATAAACACCTGAGATGAGAGCAGCGCGTGAATGAAAAAAATGCGTTCTGAGCTACTTAGCAAATACAGATGGCAGATGTACGTGCCCCCTCAGATTTTTGAGCTAAGTGGAATTTGATTGCAACTTCCAAAAGACAAAAAAAATAGCCGAATAATATTTTCTATACGTTCAACGCGTCACGTGATCAACTGCTGAATTCAAATCTGTTTTCTCGCTTTGGCTGGCGCAGTCAGATCGAACACGCTGAGCTCTTGTCAAATTATCACAACTATTCAGTGTTTTCATCCACATAATGCTTATTTTAAGTTTCAGACATTTAAATACACATAAGCATTAGCAAAAGATACATTTAGAGTTTGTAAAATACACACTGATCCTTACAAATATAATTTGACGACATGTTTTATTGAAATCATATACACATTGAGTAGGTAACTATAATTGTACTCCCAGTTCACTAGAAACTTATTTTAATGTATTTCGGGAGGAGAGGACACATTTACGTGTTGTAAATCCCACAGCCTGGATTCAGCGTGAATTAACATGACGGCGCCCATCACCCACTATAGATCAACTAACATGATCATTATAAAGGTGTTTAAACAACCACATGCATTTACTTGCACGTATTTGAGAATCGGAATATCAGACATTCCATAATATAATTAACACATTTGTGAATATTTAGAATAAAACAGGAAACATTTAATAAAAGTGATGCATCACTCATTCACAGCTATAGTGGGGGAAGAATCCGGAAGTGTAATTTGCTGCGGAAATCTGGAAGTTCCTTCGAGATTTTCCTATGGTGTTTTATAATGTTTTTTTTTTTTTCAATGTATGGGTAAAATAAAGCCTGTGGTAAACATAACCTGCCAATACTTTTTACGTTTTGTCCTACAACGTAAATGACATGCATCCATACTATGCAGAGCCGGCACCAGCACAGCACTGATGAGGGGGCGGCTGAGGTGAAGAAAAGGGGAGATGACATAGCACAAAGTAAAAGTAAAAAAAAAACCAAAAAAAACCTTGGTGGCCCATTCACGTATTTGTCGGACCGTAAACAAACCTGCCCGCTTCTACTACAACTAATACAGGGGTAGTGTTTTGAAAAGTGTTATAAACACCTGAGATGAGAGCAGCGCGTGAATGAAAAAAATGCGTTCTGAGCTACTTAGCAAATACAGATGGCAGATGTACGTGCCCCCTCAGATTTTTGAGCTAAGTGGAATTTGATTGCAACTTCCAAAAGACAAAAAAAATAGCCGAATAATATTTTCTATATTTGATACAATCACACCAGCGTGATTAAATCGTTCAGCGCGTCATCAGCTGCTAAAATTCAAATCTGCGTTCGCTGGCTGGCGCTGAGCCAGAGACAGAAGTGTTTTTACAGCGCTGCGCATTATAACCAATCACAAACGATGCTGTTGAGCTTATGAATGCAATGACCAATCAGAGGCGTTCAGAAGAGTCATCGCTAAAATGGCGGTGTTTTCTTCACTGGCTCGCTTTCTGAACAACAAACTGCTGATGTGTGAATGCATCTGTAAGTAAGATATTAATTTCACAGTGTAAACAGCTTAAGTGATTTTAATGGGAGTTTTTGAGAGTGCTTGAACTCTAGACTGTCAGTGAAAATGTTCTTTGATAATGTAAATGTTCTTTGCTCTCTTTCTGTACAATGAATGTGTTATGATAAGTAGCCTAACTTACAATGTTTTTATTCACATTAACTTTCAGTGTTAAATTCACATTAAATATAAAGTCAGTCGTGTTAAAAATATTTTAGGCTATGACTTGACACTCATATCTGTTACTTAAATAAACAGACAGGTTTTTATGTATAGTTAATAGACTACATTATTAGGCTACTTTGACCATCGCCTACTATAGAACAACTAACATAATCTATAAAGGTGAGAATCGAGACATTTCATGATATAGTTAATGTGTTTGGTAATGTTTCGAATAAAAAGGAAATAAATAAATAAATAAATAAAACATGAGTGCTATTGTGGCTGCTGTGTGTCACATGATGACACATACACATACACACACACTCGTGCCCCCTCAAAAATAATTAGTGCATGTGTCCTGTCTGCCCTGTATCTTAAGCAGCAGTTTTACCACAAATACAGATAAGTGATACCACCACAACCAGTGGCACCTGCAGGCTGTACACACTATGCATGCCATGAGCGCTCAGACTGACCTGAGATTTTACCGGCAAACATTTCAGAAGTTATTATAGGCCTGTGTGTCCCGTATTTCTGTCGACAAAACCAGCCATGCCATTAATTATGAATTTATCAGTCTTTTGCATGCCAATGTCAATTTCTGCATATTTTACGCCAAATAGAAGCAGAAAATCGTGCTATACACACTTTCATGCGATCGGGTTAGCCGATTAATTGTAAAGGCTATTTTTATTACTACAAAAATTTAATTATAATTATCTGATTACTCTATTAATCGTCAGAATATCTGACAGATTACTCGATTACCAAAGTAATCGTTAGTGACAGCCCTAGATTCAATTCAAGTTTTCAAGTTTATTTGTATAGCGCTTTTCACGATACAAATCGTTGCAAAGCAACTTTACAGTAAATTAAGTTTCTACAATATTTAGTAGTAGCTTATCAGTGGTGACTGTCAGTTAATGTACATATGGCAGAAACGTATGGAAAAATCAATTAAAGACATAATCAAACAGACGATGAACACTATTAACAGCAATTATTATATGATTCAATCAAACTTATAGCAAAATGTGATAGTTCTGTATGTTGTTTCAGGGTTGGCATCATCTGAGGTCCTCTGAGGGATGCAGTTTATTGGACTTCTATTGGACTATTGAATATTACCACCCATTCACTCCCATTATAAAGCTTGGAAGAGGACATTTTTAAAAATAACTCCAAATGTATTCGTCTGAAAGAAGAAAATCAGATATACCTAGGATGGCTTGAGGGTGAGTAAATCATGAGATAATTTTTGGGTGAACTATCCCTTTAACAACAAACTTTAAATAGGTCAGTTTGCATAAATTGACCAATTCACTTTGATGAATCAGACTTTTCAACACTACATATGAAAACAAACATTCTAGGAAGTAATCACATACAGTGGGTACGGAAAGTATTCAGACCCCCTTAAATTTTTCACTCTTTGTTATATTGCAGCCATTTGCTAAAATCATTTAAGTTATTTTTTTTTCCTCATTAATGTACACACAGCACCCCATATTGACAGAAAAACACAGAATTGTTGACATTTTTGCAGATTTATTAAAAAAGAAAAACTGAAATATCACATGGTCCTAAGTATACAGACCCTTTGCTCAGTATTTAGTAGAAGCACCCTTTTGATCTAATACAGCCATGAGTCTTTTTGGGAAAGATGCAACACGTTTTTCACACCTGGATTTGGGGATCCTCTGCCATTCCTCCTTGCAGATCCTCTCCAGTTCTGTCAGGTTGGATGGTAAACGTTGGTGGACAGCCATTTTTAGGTCTCTCCAGAGATGCTCAAGTGGGTTTAAGTCAGGGCTCTGGCTGGGCCATTCAAGAACAGTCACAGAGTTGTTCAATGATTTGAACTAAAAGAAACTCAAATGATTTTTACATAAAAGAACAATTGATAATTTTGACCCATACAATGTTTTTTTTTTTGGTTATTGCTACAAATATACCCCAGCGACTTAAGACTGTTTTTGTGCTCCAGGGTCATATATAATGTATATATACACACACACACATATATATATATATATATACA
>NW_015505942.1:71954-102280 GCF_001515645.1 Sinocyclocheilus grahami
TGTGCCTTGCCACAATTCTGTCTCTGAGCTCTTCAGGCAGTTCCTTTGACCTCATGATTCTCATTTGCTCTGACATGCACTGTGAGCTGTAAGGTCTTATATAGACAGGTGTGTGGCTTTCCTAATCAAGTCCAATCAGTATAATCAAACACAGCTGGACTCAAATGAAGGTGTAGAACCATCTCAAGGATAATCAGAAGAAATGGACAGCACCTGAGTTAAATATATGAGTGTCACAGCAAAGGGTCTGAATACTTAGGACCATGTGATATTTCAGTTTTTCTTTTTTAATAAATCTGCAAAAATGTCAACAATTCTGTGTTTTTCTGTCAATATGGGGTGCTGTGTGTACATTAATGAGGAAAAAAATAACTTAAATGATTTTAGCAAATGGCTGCAATATAACAAAGAGTGAAAAATTTAAGGGGGTCTGAATACTTTCTGTACCCACTGTATATCTTACATAATATATAATACAGTATGACACTATTACATTGCGTTATTTGTGATGCTACAATACTAGCCTACTAGCCTAACTTAACTTGTTTTTAAGCAGCATGACAATAGCCCAGAAATTTTTAAACAGTTATCACAATACAAACACATTAGTCCATGGCTACAAAAAAATTATACCATATGAAGCCATTTGATGCAAAAGACTGACATTTAAAGTTGTCACCTATAATCAACATCATTCATATATCCATGTCCAGACTCAAAAAAACGTCATAATGCATAATAATTGCACCTGTAAAAGCTGTTTTGCTTGAAATCTCCCCAAAACTGCAATGCATGATGTAGTGAATTGATCAAAAGTGATGGTAAAGACTTTTACACAGTTACATACACATACACACTTATATATGCATGACAATCAGTATATTATAATGATTTATGAATGATCATGTGACACTGAAGACTGGAGTAATGGCTGCTGAAAATTCAGTTTTGCATCACAGGAAATAATTACATTTCAAATTATATTCAAATAGAAAATAAATAAATACATTTAAATTGTAATACAAACCCGATTCCAAAAAAAGTTGGGACACTGTACAAATTGTGAATAAAAACAGAATGCAATGATGTGGAAGTTTCAAATTTCAATATTTTATTCAGAATACAACATAGATGATATATCAAATGTTTAAACTGAGAAAATGTATCATTTTAAGGGAAAAATAAGTTGATTTTAAATTTCATGGCATCAACACATCTCAAAAAAGTTGGGACAGGCATCCCCTCTTCTTTTTATAACAGTCTGCAAACAAAATATAAGTTTATGAGATTTGTAAATTATTCCATTCCTTTTTTACTCACAATTTGTACAGTGTCCCAATATTTTTGGAATCGGGTTTGTATGTTTTCACATTGTTACTGTTATTATTGTATTTGCACAGTATTTTACAGTGCAGTGGTGAGCAATAAATAAATGAAGAGCTTTTGAAAGACTGAATTATCACCCACACATTTAGTCATAAAATTCACTCAAATGTGTAAACTAAATGAGCTCTTCCTTAAAACTTATGAGATCACATCACTTATTACACGCTTCTATAATTTTTCAGCTCGCATTCATTTTTCCATTAAGACAGTTTAAATAAATATACACCACCAGCTTTTTCTTAAGCCTCTTGAAGACTGTTAAAGTAAATGGTCACATACTACTTTGACTCATTAATTTTGAGAGCTAGCTAATGCATGTTCCTTATGGGTTTTCACAAACCTGAAAGTCAAACTAATATTTTTTTTCTCCATTACATCATTCTAATTGCCCCTCCCATATAAAAAAAAAGCCAGGTTGACTATGGTTGAGTTCACAAGTTAATGATCCATTGTTTAGGGGATATGTAATGGGAGCTTAATTAAGTATGTAATGGAAACACTTTAAATCAGCACGTACAATGTGGCCACACAGATGGCCAAGTAAATGCTAAAATAATGTGTTTTGTTATCGGTTTGGAACAAAATCACAGAGTTCAGCTAAATCATTCACACTGCATGAGTAATGAGGAAAGAGTTGAAACGGCAGACATCGGAAATACATTCTGTGGCATTTTATCTATTTTATTATTCATTTCAGCAAGCTGTCAGTTATATAAATCACACTATATAAACAGTTCCCAGCCCTTGTGTTTTTAAACAGTCCCATATTCCCATGTAATTCACATAAACTGCATATAGAATTTACGCGTTGCATTCACATATGACGGCATGTCAAACACAATGAAGTTGGCTAGATTACACCACTAACGCTACATACTGTCCAGGTTTTAAGTTTTAGAGAGCTCACAGCTACCATATGTAAATTGGAAACCTCAAATATAGCCAAACTGATGAAGCAATTCTCTCTTCTGGCCGTTCTTTGGCCTGATCTGTCAGTCAGCGTCAGCTAGCCATACGCCAGATGGATGGTTACTCTTCAGGCCGACTGAATTCCCTGTATGACAAAATAATGGAAAAAAAGACATATGGTTAAAGTTCAGTGGAGGACCTGGGGGTTTTCATGCCTGACAAACATATGATTTACTTGATAAACTGACAAAGCCAGAATACAAAAGAGTTGAGCGTGAGAGCCAGAACTCTTGCTTGTTTGTAGGTGACCAAATACTTATTTTACCGAGGAATTTACCAATTAATTCTTTAAAAATCCTACAATGTGATTTTCTGGATTTTTTTTTCTCATTTTGTCTCTCATAGTTGAGGTATACCTATGATGAAAATTACAGGCCTCTCTCATCTTTTTAAGTGGGAGAACTTGCACAATTGGTGGCTGACTAAATACTTGTTTGCCCCACTGTATCCTTTACTGGAAGAAAAAGAAGGATAATCTGGGAAGTCTGTAGCATGCATGGTTTCTGACTGTATGCTGTGCCATGTTTTTGACCCCCATTCAATTTGATAAATTACCAGTACTAGGGAATACTGTGACTAACTAAGAGCAGCACTAGTACTTTTTTTTTTTCCCCAAAAAAATTATATGAGGGAATATTTTCGCATCCATTTGACAAACATGTAAAACAAGTTCACTTGTTGCATTTTCTGATAAAGAACTTATGTAGCTGCATTATATGGGAAGAAAATACAGTGGGTATAGAAAATAATCAACCCTTTAAAATAATCACATTTTGTTGCTTTGCAGCCTGAAATTAAGACGGACACAGTTTTTGTTTTATCCAGCAGTATTTACTCAGTGCAACTGAAACATCCAAATGAAAGTTACTGTATAACACCAACATGTCAGGAAAAAACAAAACAAAAAACAGATTCGCTGAGTTAGAAAAAGGACCACCCCCTTGTGTCAGTATTTTGTTGAACCACTACTAACTTTGCACCTCTAGACTTTGCAATATTCGCCTGCTCTTATTTGCAGAACTGCTCAGTTCAGTTCAATTTGATGGTGACCGTTTGTGGGGTGTAGTTTTCAAGTCATTCCACAGATTTTCAATGGGGTTTACGTTTGGTCTCTGACTAGGCCATGCAAGGACACTCACCTTTTTCTCCTTCAACCACTTTTGTCAGTTTTGCAGTGTACTTTGGGTCATTGTCATGTTGAAAAGTAAACCTTTTTCCCACTAACAACTTTCTGGCAGAGGGCAGCAGATTTTCCTCAATAATTTGAAAGTATTATATATATATAAAGGTCTTACAAAAATTACCATATATGCCCCATGGATTTGTACATAAAGAATTGTATTACGATCTCTGAATTAAAGAATTTGCTTTACTTATCAAGCCTGAAGTACTAACTGTTTTCTGTAAATATTGATACACACTCATTGATATACAATTTAAAAATAGAAAAAAAAACCTGTAAAAATAGGGCACAATGTACTGTATTAATATGACGTTTTCCATGTATTTATTTACTTTTTTTTCTTCAGTGTATTTGACTAATTGTTATTATTACTTATGATTATTCACCCTTAAGTAGCTTCAGTGTGGTTAGCTCATTTGTGTTAGTAATTTTCAGAAGAGTAGATTGACTATAGATTAACTATAAATCACTGGTCTCTTGCTACTGGGCAATTTACAGTTTTACAGTAGCTTCGACACTGCAGATTACTTTTCAATCCTGCAAATGAGTGTAATTAATATGTAAAATTGCATTATCCATATATAAATTGCAATTTGAATTGCATATTACATTTGCACTCATGCATAGCTCCACGATAGTTGGGATATTATGTCATTTTATCACCTGTGTCCAGAAAGAAATGTAACTGGACCGATCGAGTCTTCTGTAGGATGCCCATTTTCAAGTCATATTTAAAAGGACCGTTTTCAGGCCGTCCTCGGTAATAAATACAGATTCGGAAATGGCTTCATAAATAAATCCAAATGAGTTTGAAATTGCCCATTTTCACAAGGCCAATTGGAAAATAACCTCAATCATCTCTGTTTCCGTCCACTACTATGCCTCTTTGGAAAACCCATAGAATAAGATTGCACATTAGGCCATTTTGTAGGAGAATCCGGTGAGTAAAAGGAAGCAGAAATGCAAAGTTCACATTATGTACACTGAATGGGTCAGTAGAGAGCTTTAGAGAAACCTGAATTTTCATAACTCTGGGAATTTCAAATGTAGCACAGTGTCCTTTCAAGCCTTTATAGACTGAAAAGGGCTTACATAAGCAACTTCATTCATTAGAGTCTGGACATGTGCTGCTGCCCTCTGCCACATTTGCCTTGCTGGTCTGAGTGTGTCGCTTATTTAGAAAGTACAGAAACACTTCCACAAATCACTCCTGTTCCTATAGTTTAGGGCTAATTAAAAGAATCATAATTAAAAAACATGAGAGTTCAGACATTATTTTCTCACACTTCATGATGTTCCACACCCACATGTTGCAATTAGACATAAGACATGGACATTGTGCATGGATCGGCATCCCGTGGTAACTAGGAATTACGCAAGCTTCAGTCTGAATCCAGCCCTTACAAAGACCTGAGATGACCGAACACCTGAGAAGAGATGATGCCAACCTCTCAGAAGACCTCAGATGATGCCAACCCTCGGACAACAAAAAGTACACGACTCAAGTGGGACATTTTTTTGCCAAAAATCTTTGGGAAATGCATTATCTGCTTTAGAGTGTGACTGAATAATCAGTAGATGTGCTCCTGAAATTGAGGAGTCAAATGCAGGTATTGTGGTTATATTTACTGTGAGTTATGTGACTGTATAGTGATGTCCAGTAAATGGCTTTCTGTATAAAGGATAATCAAGGTTGATCAAGACCTGCTGCAGTGGCCAGGAGAAGTTGTTTGGGATGCAAGAAAAGCATGTTGTAAATGTCATAAATTTTAATCAAGATCAAAGTGCCCTAGAAAGAAAACAATCAAAGCAAAATTAAGAAGGTTTCCTGCATCCCTGCAGCAGCAGGATAACACTGAGTCCTCAACAACCCTGGGTAATTAATCGCCTAGGCAGAAACTTTGTCTTATATGAGTGTTTTTTTTTGCAAACAGCCACAACTAGGACTGCACTTAGTTTCTATTCTGTAGATCATTGGTCCAAAATCATGCTACACATCACTTTATATGACACGAACATGAAACATTCTCAACACTTTTTTTTTACTTCCGCAATGTGATATTTTCATGTTTAGATGCAGCAGTCATTCAAATATCAATATTTTTTGTTTATGAAAACCTATTTAAGTGTCTTGCTTTGCTTCCAAAATTAAATATTATGTGCTAAGATTGAAATTAAATTAATGTTTTCCTTCCGTTTTTTTTTTCTTTTTACATTTCAATATGTTTACAATGAAAAAAATAATAATTATGGGTCTTGTAATTTTCATTAAAAAAATTAAGGTGATAATTAAAAACTGCGTGTATATTTTATTAAATAAATTATGGTTAAGTGTTGTATAGTAAATATTGAGAATGTTTCAGAAATAAAACCAAAAAAAATAATAATGTTTTCCTTCCGTTTTTTTTTTCTTTTTACATTTCAATATGTTTACAATGAAAAAAATAATAATTATGGGTCTTGTAATTTTCATTAAAAAAATTAAGGTGATAATTAAAAACTGCGTGTATATTTTATTAAATAAATTATGGTTAAGTGTTGTATAGTAAATATTGAGAATGTTTCACAAATAAAACCAAAAAAAATAAAAATAAATTATATATATATATATATATATATATATATTTTTTTTTAAGCAGTTTTGAGTCTTGAATTGAGGAACTGATTAAGCTGATACAATTAAGGAAATAAAGGCTACCTATTTATTTGAGGAAAATTATGCATTTTTATTTTGGCATTTTATTTTATTTTTATTTCAAGCATGCTTTGCATAATGGCTGGATATGAAATTAAGTGCTATTTTATGTGTGCTTTTCAGTGAAGAGAAACATCTGTTAATGTTTAATATTCAATATGTTTGACATTTCAAAGAGTTTCTGTTATGTTGGACTTCTATTGCTACCTTTGTGGAGAAGAGTAGAGCTTAGGTTATGGCTAACTGCACCACTATGGGGCATGATGCTTTGTTCAAAGAGCAGTAGCTTTGCTAATGTTAGTGTAGTAACACGTTTTTTTTTCCTACTTAAGCTGTCAAATACAAACAGGCCTTACTCAATATCACATACTTTTAAGAATCAACTTAAATTAAATGAGCACATTTCACTAATATTAAATGCATTGTGTAATAGATTAAATAATTTAGGAAATTATACATACTTTATTCAGGTAGATTCCATTTAAGAAATAAAGCCTTTAAAAACTACTCAAAAATATGTGTAATATTGTTACCATATTTTTTTAAGTAGATAGCACAATATTTTTTACAGTGTATATTTAATATGTTAACAATAACAATCAATTTATATTTCACATAATTTCTTAATCTTTGTCCTCATTTTGTCTCTCATAGTTGAGGTATACCTATGATGAAAATTACAGGCCTCTCTCATCTTTTTAAGTGGGAGAACTTGCACAATTGGTGGCTGACTAAATACTTTTTTGCCCCACTGTATATATTAGTAGTCATTGAAATTGCCATTAAGCTAGATCAGTGATCCTCAAATCTGGCTCGCGAGATCCACTTTCGTGCAGAGTTTAGCTACCCTAATCAAACACACCTTAGTTTGCTAATCAATGTCTGCAGGATCATTAGAAAATCACAGGTAGGTTTGTTTGATTATAGGGTTGGAGCTAAACTCTGCAGGAAAGTGGATTTTAGGATTTGAGGATCACTGAGCTAGATTAATAAATGCTGTAGAAATACTGTTTATTCATGTTAGCAACTGTATTAACTAAGTTTAATTTGTAAATAAAATAACATGTGACATCGGTAAAGGTAATTTGTTTCAGAGGTGAAGCAATATATCACTTTTTTTTTAATAAACTAGTGTGTCAATACAGTAAGACATTTTTGCTTTCAATACATGATCAAATTAAAGATAAATAAAACTTGATGCGTTGTAAGATGGGAAGGATTTACCTCTTTTCGTGACATAGGCAAAACACATTTTTGGGCCCCCCTTCCCTATTAATATAATAGGCCTAATATTACCACCCAAGCAAACAAAAATATTTCTTAATCAGTGGAAATCATTACAGTGTTTTCTATCGCAATAAGCGCTTGCGTTCAGTCAATAAAAATCAAATGTAGTTCTTAATTTGTTTTAGAACCGAGAAAGACCATTCCATTAATAGGTGTGGCGTCATGGCCACATAACCACTTTGGGAGTGCATTACTTCTCTAATAATTTTTACGGCCTGGAGTCACAATCACACATCAATTATTCAGATGATTTGTTTTAAGACATTTGTTAGAATGTTTCCGTCCTTAAATCTCATGTGTGTTGAACTAGCTAATTTTTTGCGCACCTCATCACAAACCTTCCGTTGCAAATTCCAAAACGTAATTTTAGAGCTAATAACAGAGTCTTGAGCCATTGATATGCAGGCTAACGCAGTTATTAATGCAGTCTAACAGTTATTAGAGAGAGAGATCGAAAGAGAGAGAGAGAGAGAGATTAAGTGCGTGTGAATACTTGCGTCTGTGCGTCTCTCAGCAGTGTTCAGCAGCATCTACTAATAGCAAATATTTAAGTTGAACTGCTTCAAGAACCTCGTTACTGAGAAATGTCATGTAGGTTTTCAGCTGCGAAATTTTATTGATACATTCACGGGGCAGCCGCAGCTCTTACAAGAAGTTTATCTCCGCGTCTGTGCGTGTCTGTACTGTGTGTGCGTCTGTGAGAGAGAAGTAGAGAAAGAAAGCGTGATTTCTGTACATACAAAAGGTTGAAGACATGGAAATAGTTTGTCATTTTTACTCTATTGTTTGTTATATTTATTTGCTCAATGTCTTCTGGGGTTTTGGTTCTTTTACTGTTGTAGATAGCCCATAGTATAACACAAATATGATATATCTTTTCATTATGTTTGGGCCCCCCTGGACAAGCAAGCATAGGCGCCTAGAATGCTTATGTGTAAATCCGGCCCTGGCTGCAAGAAAAGCTGGGAGAAACCAAATATGGAGGGGGAAAAAAAAGACTCAACATGCCGGAAAAGAACAAGCTGGCAACCTCTTTAATGCAATGTGATAATTAGCTATCCGTTAAGACTAAGCACAGAAATATGCAGTGAATCAGACATGAGATCAGCTCAGAGCATCTTGACACAAATCCTGGGGGAAATCCTTCAAGTATCTGACTGCCATCATTCCCATGTCTCCAAGTCTAACCTGCTTCAATTACTGGTGTCATAATTCAGATAAAAGTCACTCATTTCATCTCATCTTATACTTGACACTGCGGTCTCAAAGATGCAGGTGTGGAGGACTCCAATGGCTCAGGACTCTCTGGATGTGAAGCTGGGAAGCCTTTATTTAGCTGGTTTGCTTGGCCAAACAAAGCCACAACTTGCACCAGAGGCAAGGACTGGGCTGCAACTGTGACAAGTGTGTCCTAGCAAATAACCGGAAAGAACTGTTGGCACCAAACGAACTGAAAGAGCAAGGCACCATTTAGAGTTAGATTAGATTATGGCCCAAGGTGTATGAAAGGGCAGAATGAAGAGGCAACCATCTGCAACAACAAACTAACCCAAATCGTATATATGATATAGTTAAGCAATATCTCAAAATCAAGCATGCTGTTTTTTCCAAAATATTAGCACAGTTGCAAATGTGATTTTTTTTTCACAACAGTTCAATAAACATGTTCAGTAAAGTTAATATTGTGAGTTACATTTTAGACACAATATTGCCTGCTTTTGCCCTGTTTTACCAACCAAAATAGTTCCAAACAAAGCCACATAAGAACCAATGCAAATTTATGAAAAACACAGTTTAACCCTTTAATGCATGAATGTTTAGCCAATCATTATTACATATCCGGGTCTTTAGCGACCCGGACCTATATATACAGCACGGATGGATCTGTAACTGCTGCAATAGCAAAAAACTCTCTTGATATTTTAAGAACAATTACAGAAGAATAAAATAAAGCATATTCCGTTACCTTTTGAAACTTAAAAGGGTTCAATTTGAGCAGATGATTTTACCATCGCTGTCATCGTCAGAGCTCACTTCCACAGTACATTCAGCATCTGACTCATATTCACAATCTCAACCATATTCTCAAAACTATTGTTTTCAATGACTTCATATTCAATATTATGATCACTCGCAGCTTATTCACCACATCCAGCATCAAATGACAGTGACATTTATATTTCATTGCGTATAGTAATTGCTCTGCAGTAAAGCCATTCAAACCACTTAAATTTTTGCTGATGATATTCGATTGTTTTATGCCTGCGGTAATTATGAGTGAAACATCACATCATCATTGTGTATCAAACAGTGCCATCTTGAGGAAAAAATGATGCATTGCACATATTGAGTCATCAGGTATGTAAATATAGTTGCGCAGGAAAAAAAATACTTACACATTTGCATACATGGGGTCTCTAGCAACCCTATACACTTTTTACACACATATTGAGTCATCAGGTATGTAAATATAGTTGCGCAGGAAAAAAAAATACTTACACATTTGCATACATGGGGTCTCTAGCAACCCTATACACTTTTTACAAAAAAAATATTCAGAAAACTGGCATTCTTTTATAATGTACTATTTGTTTCTTGTTATATTGTTTATAATTAATAGATTGAGGAATACTAAGAAAGTTGATGTCTAACTTAAAAAAATGAAGGAGGGAGAGGGTAGATAATGATGTCCCGGGTGCTAAAGACCCGAGGTATGCATTTAAGGGTTAACAAATCAATGAATCACTTGTCTTGTTCCTGAATGAATCAGCCATTTGAATGAATCGGTTGAATGAATGACTCAGTGACTCACTCATTAAGACACACTTTCATACTTTAAGTACAATTAGAATATATTTTAAGCTTCACTTTAAAGTGCTTTTAGAACATTTTCAATAGCATTTCAACTCATTATAAATGCATTAACAGCACACTATTAGTTGGTTATAAAGCTATTTTTTTCAGCATTCTAATATGGTATATAAAAAAAATAAAAAATATTTAAATTAAAATGACACACTACACACACTTTCAAATCTAGAAAACTTGAATGTACTATATCCTGTGTACATTACAGCAATACAGTCCCTGAGTACATTTAAAAAGTACAGCAGACAAATTATTAACCTACTTTTTATAAATTAGAATACATTAAAATAAAAATCAGAGACATGCAATAACATAACTACTTTAATCAATTTGTAGAATATTTATCTACACTATGAATAGTACACTATGAATATTCCATCATTGAATAAAAATGTATATTGCAATAAAAAAAATAATAAAATATATACACACACACACACACACACACATATATATATATATATATATATATATATATATATATATATATACTGTAACATGCTTTAAATTAAAATGAAGTTGTGTATTGTATATATACATAATACACAACTTCATTTTAATTTAAAGCACGGTAATGGTGATATCATGTTAATGGTGTAAGTGAGTGAAGTGACGTGTGGAAGTATGGTGACCCATACTTGGAATGTGTGCTCTGCATTTAACCCATCGAAGTGCACACACACAGTAGTGAACACACACACACCTAACTAAAATGGCTATTAAAAACATACCATCAAGGAGGAGTATTTTTGCGAGCAGTATCTTCATTTGTCTGTGGCTGCTTCGACTTCGACACACCTTTTAAGCACCTATTAAGTTGTTCATGGGAGGCAGGAGCTGACCTGATATTGTAGTCAGGAAAATAAAATAAATCTAAACTGGGATTATTTCTGCTGAAAACATGTTACCATCTCAACAGCATACAGTGTGTGATTGGACCATTACCAGCAAAGCGGATTTAAAAAGCTTGGCTCTGATTGGTCAAACTGAATGTAGCTACTATGCTTAAAAAAAAGGGAAAAAAAAGCTTTTGACTGGCAATGAAAGTAGTAGTGAAGTAACAGAAATGAAATACTTACCTTAAAGTCATAAATAAAAATAATGAGGTTCCAAATCTGCACACATAAACGCTTTAATGGGAAAAATAAAGATATACATGTTCATGTCATGACCCCAGTCTGTGTTCCTCTGTCTTGTGTTTTATGTTGAAGTGTGTCTCTGCCCCCAGTGTTTCTTTCTTTACTTTCTGTGTTTAGTTCCTGTTTCCTGTTCTACTGTAATGTGGTGTTTTGTTTCATGTTCATGTTTTCCATGTCTTTTATTTTATAATTGTTTCATGGTCCATGTTAGTGTCATGCTTCCCTTGCCTCATGTCTCTCTGCCTTGTGTATGTGTCATGTTCTGATTGGTAGTCTTAGTCATGTGTCTTGTTCCCCATTGGTTTGTTCATGTCATGTGACCCTCCTTGTTTGCTATAAGTAGCCTTCATGTTCCCATTGTGCCTTTGTCGTGTATTGGACGTATTTAACCCGCTGTTGGTGAGTCTAGTCTGTTTGTGTCAAGTCTGCACATGCTATGTCTGTTCAAGTCAAGTCAAGTCAAGTCAAGTCTGTGTCTTGGATTATTGTTTGGATGTTTGGCTTTTACTGTGGGTGTCATGGAGGAACATGCCACTTCCCCAAAGTATGCTCACGTCATGTCTGCCAAGCCACAGAGGTCATGCCACACTCTGCTGCCCTTCCTGTAATGGCGGTCGCCATTTTGAGCGTGTGGGCTGCACATTGCGCTCCAGAGGCCTCTCCTGTCCACGAGTCCTCTCCAGAGGCCTCTCCTGTCCACGAGTCCGCTCCTAGGACCTTTCCTGTGCCTCCAGAAGTGGTAGCTTCCGCTGCAGAACCTCCAGAGGCCGTCCATGAATTCACCGCCTGTCCTGTTACGGCCACGGAGGCCGTCCATGAATTCACTGTCTGTTCTGTCACGGCCAAGGAGGCCGTTCATGAACTCACTGTCTGTCCTGTCACAGCCAAGGAGGCCGTTCATGAACTCACAGTCTGTCCTTTCACAGCCAAGAAGGCCATTCAAGAACTCTCTGCTTGTTTGGTCACAGGCAAGTGGTCTGTCCATGTCTCTGCTCCGCCATGGCCGCCCGATCTGCCTGCTCCGCCATGGCCCCCCGATCTGCCTGCTCCACCATGGCTCCCCTCTCTGCCTGTTCCTCTTCATAGGCCTGGTGACCATCCTTGTCTGCTATAAGTAGCCTTCATGTTCCCATTGTGCCTTTGTCGTGTATTGAACGTATTTAACCCGCTGTTGGTGAGTCTAGTCTGTTTGTGTCAAGTCTGCTCATGCTATGTCTGTTCAAGTCAAGTCTGTGTCTTGGATTATTGTTTGGATCACTCTGTAAATAAACTGCACTTGGGTTCTCACTACGCTCGCCTTCAGTGGATTGACTCTTTACATCTACATTGTTTGTTGTCATGGTGATTCATTGGTTCCATCCCCTTGTTAACCTTCTTAGCCCTTGTATAAATACCCCTGTGTTGGCCTTGTTCAGTGTCAGTCTTTGTACCTGGGGTAAGTTCAAGCTCAAACCGGTGTGCACCGCTTTGCTACGGTTTCCGGTTTGAACGACATGTTTCCTGGAAACGGTGTGCAACGGGGTTTGAGATGCGTTTTCTCTTGTTTGGTGGGTGTGTCAAACATGTCAGCCCAATCAGCAGCAACATATATATATAAACCACGCGGTATTAAAGAGACAGCTCACACAATGCAATTAACATCAAAATAAACTCACAAGAGCAAGTATATTGTTTGCACATGTTTATTTACATTAAAGGCAAAATAACTTTAATAAGAGCACAAGTATAGATCTGGAACTTATTTAAGTCTGTCTAATTATCATTTAGTAATTGCAATGTCTTCTATTGTGTGCTAAATACTGATTAATGTAACATAAAAATACTATACATATTTATATATTTTGCTATTATATTATGGAGTGACACTTTAATACACTTTTATATACCCCTCTGATCATAGCACAACGACAGTGATCAGCAATGATAAACCTAATACTCTCAATAAAAATAATAAGGTCATATAGATCATAACACAGTCTTGGAGGTAATAAGTGGATTATCCTTCACCTGAAATGTTTGTCTTTTCATCCTGAAATGCGAGGCAAATGTTGGATCACAATAATTAGGAACCACAGTTTGCACAAATCCCTTGACTCGATTGGGATGTTCTCTTTTATTCTGGATGGCAAGGGGAGTGACTGTAACATCGAGCGTATTTTGCAGTATTAAACACGTATTTATACCGATTTCATCAGGCTCCGAAAATTATTCTAAAAGAACACAAAGAATGGCCTTCTCAGCTGCCATAGTTCCAACTCTTGCGTCATCAGAACAGGGTGTTCAACGCACCACCGTTTCCGTTTAAAAAACGTTTTGCACCGTTTTTGTCAGGGCTGAACGCAGCCCTGGTGTAAACTCCTGATCTGTGTTTCTGGTTTATGCTCTTAATAAATCCTACTACAAGTGAATCGTCTGCTTGTGTTTCCATGAGTTCCATGACAATATTACAGTTCTATTTAATTGAACAGTTCACCCAATAAACTAAATAATCAAATTATAAATTCTCTAATCAGGCACGCACCTTCATGTTGTTCCAAACCCTTTAAGACTTTTGTTCATCTTCAAAACAAAAACCGCTATATTTTATTGAAATCTGACATATATGTCCCTCCACTGAAAGTCACCAAAAATGTTCATGTTTCATGTTCACAGACACACACATCACAAAAATAATCCATATGAATAGAGCAGTTTTTTCCAAGTCCTCTGAAGAAACACAATCACTCTGTATGACTTAACGGTTTTAATTTAGACTTGTATTCATCCATCGAGACACACATATATATCTGGGGCCTGTATCATGAAGCCGGTTTAGCTGGCTAGCCAGGTAAATTTCAGTTTAGTTTGCGCTAACTCTGGGTTTTAGGCACCATGAAAGTGGTTTGACTTTTAGCCGTGTTCATCGTCAAAGTAACTTATACTTCATGGCTAACCTGCTTCGGGGCAGGTTATGTTCTGGTTTAGAAATCTCAAAACTGAAATTTTGCCAATCATCTTCAAGAAAAGTAACACATCTCTGACACAATAAAGCCACTCCCCCAGTTTCTCTTGCTCCAAATTAAAGGGTACTACATAGTTAAACATTTAAAAAAAAAAAAATCATCTGGCTTTTAGTGATGATTATTTTATATGATTTATATAATGATTGTACCCTTAAACATGGGCCATTTTAGTTTAATAATTGTTATTAAGCTTTTATTTTAAATTAATATAAATACAGATAATATGCAGTATAAATACGTTTTAGAATCTAAAGCTTTAAACATGACTACATATGAGCTTATGTTTTGTATAATTTTGTAACGGGGCTGACGAGACGTGAGACGTGTGGATCCATCTGCAGGCTTTATTAAAGAGACGTAGTACACAGGCAGGGTCAAAACAATGGCAAACAGGTATATGGCGGGCAAAACACAAGAATAGTCCTAGGGCTAGCGTAGGTCACCGATCAGCAGACAGAATCAAAAGGGGCGAGACGAGAGGGAGAAATCCAAGGAAACAGGCAAAGATTAGAAACCGCAAAAACAGGCAAGGCAAAACACAGACTCGGAAAGGGGTACAGGCTAAACAATACTCAGCAGGGAAATGTGGTTAGAGTGGGTGTTATATAGTGAATGAGGTAATTAGAAACAGCTGTGTGCAATGAGTGCAATCAGGGCAGTGTGCAAGACTCTGGATGATCAGCTGTGATGCAACGTGATTCTGGATGAATAACTGAGGCGTGACGAGACTCTGGACGGACAGCTGAGACATGGTGAGACTCTGGATGATCAGGTGTGACGTGACGGGACTCCGGATGATCAGCTGTGACGTGACGGGACTCCGGATGATCAGCGGTGACGTGACGGGACTCCGGATGATCAGCTGTGAGCTGACCGGACTCAGGATAATAAGCTGTGACTCGATTTGACTAAGGCAAGACAAGGAAACCACGGAGACTCGGAAAGGGGTACAGGCTAAACAATACTCAGCAGAGAAATGTGGTTAGAGTGGGTGTTATATAGTGAATGAGGTAATTAGAAACAGCTGTGTGCAATGAGTGCAATCAGGGCAGTGTGCAAATTGTGCAAAGAATGATGGGAAATGTAGTCCGGGGTGCTATGCAACAGTTTGTGTAGTGCGAGAGTCAATGAAATGGAAAGGGTGACCTCTGGTGGTGAATAAACAGAAGTCCATGGACTGAATTCGTGACAAATTTGACCTCTTTCACGGACAGCTCTTTTCATCTTGCTGTGTAAATGTGTTTTAAATTGTTCTTATTTTTCAATATTTTAATCTTTGGCAAAAATAAAATAAAACATTTTTGATACCCCTTGAAAGGGTTTAATTTGAGCAGATGATTTTACCTTCACTGTCATCGTCAGAGTGCACTTCAACAGTACATTCAACTCATATTCGCAATCTCAAACATATTCTCAAAATGATCGGTTTCAACGTCTTCAAAAGCAATATTTTGATCACTGGCAGCTTATTCACCACATTCACCACCATCTAATGCCAGTGACACTTATTTGTCATTGCATACAGTAGTTGCTTCAACCCTGTTCAAGTTTTGTTGATATTCTTTAGTTTTTTGCCTGCAGTAATTATGAGTGAAACTTCACTTCATCATTGTATCAAATATTGAATTGCACTTATTGAGTCATCAGTTATTTAAAAACTCGGATCACTGTAGTGATAGGCTACACTTTTTACAAACAAACAAATAAATAAAAATAATTAGAAAACAGACATTATTTTATACTTTTATTTTTTTTTATATGTTGTTACAAGAATACAAAAATACTAAGAAGGCTGATGTCTAACTTAAAAAAAAATGAATGGGGGGGGGGCTTGCAATAAAGTCCCAAATTAAGTCGTGAATGAAGTCCCGGGTCGCAATAAAGACCTGAGGTTTGCGTGTAAGCAGCAAGTATGTGACCCCCAGTGATAAAACTTCTGTTAGAATGAACAGGGCATATAGACAAATGAAAAGCAAATACAAAATAATTGTATAAATCATCTAACCTCACAGATCCTGTAACGGGGCGAACGAGACGAGAGATGTGCGGATCCATATGCAAGTTTTTATTCAAATACATGGTCAGAAACAAGTATGGCACAGGTGAGACAGAATAATCCAAGGACAGACTTGATCAGGCTCCGGCGAAAAATATCCAATAGGGCAAGGCAAACGGGTAATCCAACAGACAAACATTAATTAATGCGAGGTGCAAACAGAGTCCAAACAACAAGATGAGAGAGAATTCCAAGATGAGCAGAAGATCAGTAAACAGGCAACATGACGTGACTAGACTTAGACTGGCAACTAGAACTTAAAAATAAAGGTGCTTCACGATGCCATAGAAGAAACTTTTTGTCTAAATGGTTCCATAAAGAACCTTTAACATCTGAAGAACCTTTCTGTTTCCCAAATGGTTCTTTGTGGCGAAAGAAGGTTCTTCAGATTATAAAAAGGTAAGAAAGAGATGGTTCTTTAAAGAACCTTTGACTGAATGGTTCTTTGTGGAACCAAAAATGGTTCTTCTATGGCATCGCTTGAAGAACCTTTTGAAGCACCTTTATTTATAAGAGTGTAGGAACTGGCTCCGTAGAGTAGCTACAACTAGGTGAGCGATAAGCGCTAAACAATACTCGGCAGTTTGAGAAGGATCTGAGTGGGTGTAATATAGTGTGTGTGTGTGTGATTGACTGCAGGTGAGTCCAATCAGTGCAATGTAACATGGGAAATGTAGTCCAGGGTGACGTGTAAAAGTCTGTGTGGTGCGAAAGTTAATATAATGAAAGGGCGACCTCTGGTGGCAATCAGACGGAAGGCCATGGACCGGATTCGTGACAGATCCTTTAAAAATGAACAGATTTGTATAATCAGATTGTATCCTGTAATATCACAACACACTCTCATATAGAAACGTCAGTTCAGTACCATATTTAGTGGGAATGCTATAGGATTACACACGGTGTTCTTCAAGCTCAACTAAAGTAAAGAGTTCAGCTTGCCAAGAGGGAGCAAACCCAACACCACCAGTGTAAATAATACAGTTAATAGTACATCAATTCACTGCAAAGCAGTATTTCACATGATTTATTCATGCCCACGTGCATGCTGGGAAGAGCCTCTAGAAATGCACAATATAGGAAGGGAATCTTTACAACATAAATGTTTAGTTATTGTTATTATACAGTTCATCGTGTCGGTGTAGATTAGACTGTGTAAAATGAGCAAATACTGTCTCATAAAAAAACAAGGAAAGGTAATTAATATTCACAATGAACTTCATGGAAAACTTATTTAGTAAGGACAAATAGGGGGACAGTTATTTAAATTATATATGTATGTCCTCACATTTGTGAAACCTTAAAATTAGTTCATAATTTATATATTTACAATTAGTAAATATATAGTTTAAACTTAATAAATATGTCACTACAAAAGAGGGCTAATCCAAGGCTATTTTTAGGGTCAGAGTTAAAATTATACCATAATTTATGTACACTTATTTAAAACCTGGAGTAGATTCCATTATTCGCTGTCACAGCACGAGAAGGGAACTCAATATATTGTGGTGTACGTACATCCCCAGGCAGCATTAAACGATCCAGTTTTTTTTGACCTTCAGTCGTCAGGGCGGAGCGGAGCATCGCAAATTATTAAGGGGAGGGAAGCCCGCCGGAGACACATGGCACAAGGCTTTGTTGGAATTGATCATGAAACTTCTAAATGCCTTCAAGGCAGAAGAAGGGAAAGGATGATGAGTAGGAGGAAAAAGCAAAACGTTTTACAGTGGATCTGACCTGCTAACTTCATAGAAAAAAAATGCAAACGTAGTTATGAAGTGTTAGAGATTAAAAGTTGTTATATTAGTATATTTAGGGAAATAAAACATTAGCTATGAAATAACTGTTAGCGAGAAAAAGAGTCTGCCACATGGTGTGAATGAATGAATGAATGAATGAAAGTTCTTATTTTTCTAAAAATGCAGTCATTAGTGCACATAGTTGAAGACAAATTGTTTTATATGTTCCCTCATATACATTGCACAATGGCAACTTGTAAATGTGCATGCAGTTATGCCATTAACACCAAAAGCAATGCAACATAAGAGAGACATAACTGCTGATGATCATAAATCTAGCCAGATTATCTAATTTCATGGGTTAATATTAATAATTTCACATGGCTGCACTTTCCATTAACATTAATGACCTCACGATGTGAGATGCTAACCATAATTAGTGGCTATTCAGACAATTCCACACAATGCTAACCTTCAGCTAATGGACGACATGAAGAATAAACAAAGCTTAAAATCACTCATGAGTTGTACTTGAGGAGGACTAAAGCACTCTAGACGCAGTTAATGAATGGTTAACTCTTAAACTTTACACATATGAGAATAAATTACTGAATATACTGAATATTCAACATAGATGTAAACACTGCTGTACTTGTGTGGTGTAATGGTCACATTTCATGTCAAATTACAAAATAAATGCAAACTTTGGATTTCAAAACATATTTATGTGGTTAGATCAAGTTTGTAAAAAATAAATAAATGAATATATACAGTAAATGAATGAATAAATAAACAAATAAATGTGCATTTTTATTTTAATTTTTTTTTGCTGTGAAGTACAACAAATTAAATCAGACCCACTAAAGAAATCTGATTCTTGCAGCCTGAACAAAGTCTTTGAGACCAATGCATTTGTATAATTTTCCACGACAGGTGTTTTTAATTACATAATTTATGTATTTATTTATTTATTTAGATTCAGGCTGCCAGTTTTAAAGAATGATTCACTCACAATCAATTCCACAATTAATTTGTTCACTCACATGATTCATTCACAAACTATATAAATTATATCCAGCCAGTATGACTTAAAAACTACAGAAAATTCCATGGCTTTTAATATTTTTCCAATTTACAATTTAACATTTATTCAACAATAATGCATTTGGTTGTCTGTGATCATGGGAATCCTGCTATATGCTTTACTGTAAGTCAACACTGCCGTTTTCTGGCAAGAACAGCAGGCTTTATCTACTAATAAACCAACCATTTAGTGCAGCATTAATTATCAAATTTGAATATGTCAATCAAGCAGACTTGACAACTTAATGTAATGTCTATATATAAATGAAGTTTGCCGGGTTAATGAGGTTCTATAGTTTTTAATGGCAAGCATTCAAACAGACACAATACATAGCTTTACTTTTACCTCGATTTATCATATTTTTCAAATTCGCATTGGTGAACAGCCATGTAAGAAATCTTTCTTTTTAAGTCCATTAATATTTTCTTTCCCTCAACTTCATTTCTTCAGCACACACAATCGTTTGGTTATTAATTTATACAATATGTCTTCATTATTTAACACCCACAAAGACACTCTCTCTCTTTATATTCTCTCAATCTTAAGTTTCAAAACAACAGCTATGATTTCAAATTTAATACTACAATCATGTATTGCCCATATGCAATCACATACATAATTAGTTTGACTCTGAATAATCTAAGTGAATTTACTTTTAAACAGAGGTCAAAGTAAAGTCAGAATGCTTCACATACTGAATGTGGGTAGAAGAATAACTATGAGCTATTTTAAGGAACTGAAAACAGACTGCGCCATAGACCAACTCAAACCTGGTCTAAAGTCTGGCACAATATTTTTTCTTTGTCATTTAAAGAGAGCATTAGTAATATGCGCCTATAGGCGGGTGCACAACACACATGCACTTTGCTTATTACACACACAGGGACGTGCAGCAGCACACAAACATTTTTAAAAATGAAAAATTACATTCCGCCATGTAAATAGCAAACCTGCCATGGCGCGAGCGCAACTGGCTTTTAACACTAGAACCGCCAGGGGTCGCTGTATTCCTAAAACCGCCAGTGGGTAAATTTTACCCACGCACATGACAGCTGTTTCTGAATGGCTAAAGAAAATATTATTTCACTGTATTATGCTACGGTCTTCACAATGAAGTTTCTAGAGTCATGAAATTATTATGTCTAGTCATCAACTATATTTTTGTCCTGTTGTTTTATGTTCAAAACTTTTTTTATGCAGGCTACACTTAGTCACTTTTCATAACGGTAAATATTAAGCTAAACAAGCCTGCACTGACAACGAGAATTAGAAGGAAGTAAATACATATTTAGGTTGTGTAACAGGCTATTGCTATTATAATACAATGTCATTAATCAATATATTAATATAACCTATGTTATTGAAATTACTAAAATAGCCTATAGACAATAATGAACAATTACAATTCACCACATTGCATAGGATGATGCGATGACAAATTCAAGCACAAAGCTTCACCTAATTAATTATTATTTTTGTTTAGTTATATAATTTATAATTTGAATTATACAAGAAGAACACCAATAAACTTCGGGTAATTAAGGTTTTATTCATTAGCCTACTTCGATCGGATGTTTTTTCTTCAGGAAACAGGCAGACTAGAATAAATAGCAACACAGAAGCGAACAATAAATGATAGAAATGGCAAAACAAAAATTAAATAATTAATCCAAATTTTGAACAATTATGAGTAACATTAGGATAAAACGTCTAAATATGATATATTGATCGCCGTCAGATGCTGAGCCGACAGGATGCTTTACTTATCTCCCCACCATCAGACTCTCCATCGCTCATGGCATTTAGTGTTTCTTATACCTCTTCAGCATTCATAAATCGCCTTCTTTTACTCATTTTGTCTTTATTTATGAAACTGATAACCGCTAATTCAGTGAGTGAAAGGTGTTGCCTAGCAATGTACTATGTTAAAACATAAGCAGCATGAAAATGACAGCGCAAATTTACAGACATTATATAGCGGGTAAATCTGACTCGTGCTGGCGCTTATAGATATAAATACCCCATTTTTTTATCTGATTTTATCTAAACAATTTTTAACAACGGGGTTGTAAATCACACAGTTTTAGTGAAAGTTAGTGACTGGGAGACTTGAATGTTTTATTAAAAATATTTTATGTACGTTTTAAAAACAGCCACGGGTAAAATTTACCCGGTGGTGGTTCTTGTCACGGATCCGGTCCATGCACTTCAGTTAGCTCACCACCAGAGATCACCCGCTCACTACTATGGACTCTTGCACCACACTACTGTTGCACTTCACCTGGACTACAGTTCCCATCATCCATTGCACTGATTACACACACACAGCTGAATGCACTGATTACACACACACAGCTGAATCCAATCAGACATGCTACATAAACCATGGACTTCCGCTCTCTCACTGCTGAGTATTTTAAGCACATATCGCTATCCTAGTCGATAGCTACTTTGCAGAGCCCGTTCTTAGTTTTAGTTCTAGTTGTCTAGTCTCGTCTAGTTTCCTGTTTGCCTGTTTTCTGAGTTTTGCTTGTCCTGGATTATCCCTCTCGTCTCGCCCTGTTTGAATATTGTTTGCCCCTCATTGGACCATATAGCCTGTGTTTCGTATTAACTCTTTGGAATACCGTTTGGACATTGTTCGCCAGAGATCGACCACGCCCGCTCACTGGACTACTCCTGTGTCTTGCCCTCAATATACCTGTTTGCCATTATCTGACCCTTGCTTGTTTTGACTTTGTTCTAGAAATAAAGCTTTGCATATGGATCCGCATGTCTCTCGTCTCGTCAGCTCCGTAACAGTTCTAGTGTTAAAGGCGACGGGAGAGGAGACTCTGATTGGTTCAGAGTCTCATCTTCCATTCCCTTTAACAGTAGATCCGCCAGAGTTCGCTGTATACCTAGAAGCGCCAGCTGGTAAATTTCACCCACGTACATGACAACTTAATTTACATGGCTAAAGAACATATTATGCCACTGTCTTCACAAAAGAAGTGTCTATAGTCATGAAATGATTATGTCTAGTCATCAACTATATTTTTAGCCTGTTGTTTTATGTTCAATACTTTTTTTAATGCAGGCTACACTAATCCAAAATGGTCAGTAGCCTGAGCTAAAAAAAAATAGCCTATAGACAATAATGAGCAATAATAATTCAGCATACTGCATAGGATGATGCGATGACAAATTCAAGCGCACGGCTTCACCTAAATATTTATTAATTTATTTAGTTAAATGATTTATAATTTGAAAAAGAGAACAACACCATTAAACTTTGGGTATTCAAAAAATGGTTTTATTCATTACATCATATGGATCAAATTTTTTTTTTCTTCAAGAAACAGCCAGACTAGAATAGCAACACAGTAGCAAACATTAAACTATATGGCAAGACAAAACATTAATAATTAAACCAAAGTTTGACCAATTAGAGTAACATGAGGCTAAAACATGTAAATATGATATCTGGATCACTGTCAGATGAGCCGTCAGATGCTGAGCCGACCCAGGACGCATAACTACCATCAGACTCTCCATCACTCATAGCATTTAGCATTTATACCTACCTTCCTTAAATCACCTTTTTTTAGTCACTTTGACTTTATTTATGAATCTGATAACCACTAAATCAGTGAGTGAATGGCGTTGCCTAGAAATGTACAATGTTAAAACATAAGTGGCAAGAAAATGATATATAAGCAATATAAGCGATAATACATGCATTATATAGCGGGTAAATTTAAACCGCTGGCGCTTATGTCCCATTTTTTTGATCTGGTTTTATCTAAATAATTTTAACAACATTGGATTGTAAATTACATAATTTTACTAAAAGTCAATGACTGGGATACTTGAATGTTTTATTTTAAATCTTTTATGTACATTTGAAAAACAGCCACGGGTAAAATTTACCCTGATTTAGTGTTAAGAGCCAGTTGCGCTCGTGCCATGGCATATTTGCTATTTACACGGCAGAATTGGCAAGCGCAATGTCAGTGCGTCCCTGTGTGTGTAATAAGCAGTCTACACGTGCTGTGGACCCGCCTATACTAACGCACTCTTTGAATAACAAACAAACTACTGTGCCATTGCACCATTGACCAACAAAAACCTGGTCTAAAGTCGGTTTATTTCAGTTGCCTTAAAATAGTAACGTGCCAGCAATGCGCCTGAACACACCCATGGGTGCACAAATGGGCGCAAATGCATTTTCTATTTAAACAACGTGGCGCAGGACGTGAAAATGACAACTGCTTCGCGCTGAAACTAGCAAAAAACACTTGCGTCGCGCCTGGCACTGCATTGCGCCGGGTGTATGATAGGGCCCATAGACTTTAACAAATCACACCACATATCATATTTCCCAAGCTCTTTGAATACAAGATAAAAAAGAAAAGGGAAAAAAAAGACAGAAAAAAATAAAACAAAAGGCAAAGCAAACTAAACACAGAAAACACCCTGCGGTATTTAAAATGCTATTTTCTTGCTAAAATGCATTGTTGCAGTGTAGATGTTATAGCTGGAGCGATGACCTAAATTTTACACATATGGTGGTGATTGCCTTTTGATGCACTGTCTCCTAATGACTCGTTAGGCTGCCTAGCTTTGAGACAGAGCCCCGGTTTCACCCGAGGCACAGGCGCCTTGTCATCCTCACAGACACAAAAATACCTTCATCTGGGGAATTCTGGAATCAAGCAGGCAGAGGGCCAGTCGCATCTTAGTGTGTTACAACCCAAAGGATCTTGTGCGAGACCACGGGCTAAGTCCTGTTATGCCACGAGGAAAAACGAGGTCTCACGGAAGAAGCTGGAGGCCTGTGTTGGCCTCTCATTAGAGTGAGGCAAAGCATGCCGAAGGCTGTATGTCTCACAAAAGCTATTACATGGTAGTCATATATATACTACGGGGCCGTTGAATGCTTGAATCTGATTGGCTGACGAACGTTCTGAGGTGTGCAATTATTTTGAGGGAAACGCACGGCGAACATAGTTCCAGGCAGCTCTCTTGACCGCATTACAGTTCCATATTACTTTGCATAGTTAACTGTAATAACGGAAATTAGCATACAGTACAGGAATTACTGCAATCACACGTGCTCGCACACGCACACGGTCACACAGTTTGCACAAAAAGGTGTTGTCAGCGCTGCCCTGACGATTTTATCAGTTAGCCTATATAGTGTAGCAACTTAAAGGCTACACATGACATTTCTCACTAGCGAGGTAATAACAGCGCTGTTTAGAGACGCTGCTGCAGAACACTGTTGAGGGACGCACAGAGGTAGCCTAATTCACACAAGCTGTCTCTCTCTCTCTCTCTCTTTCTTTTTCTTTCTCTGTGTGTCTCTGTCTCTCTCGCTCTCCATCTAATAACTTCATTAATAACTGCATTAGAATGCTGTCAACGACTCAAGCCTCCATTACCAGCTTTAAAATTAAGTTTCGGAACTAGCAAAAGAGGCGTTTGATGAGATGCATAAGAAATAATCCTACTCACAATAGCGATTTAAGTACAAAAACTGGATGAATCCCTTTAAATATATCATCTGATCGATGTCTTGAGGTGTGGTAACCGTAGTATAAGCGGAATAATTGACTCCGGGCCGTTGAATTATTAGAAAAATAATACCTCGGGTGTGCATTATTTTTCTAATAATTCAACGGTCCGTCGTCAATTATTCCTTATATATATATATATAATGAAGAATACATGTGAAAGATGCATTGTGTGATTCCTCTGAGCTTATAACAAGGTGGGAGTAAAGGCAATGGTTGCGGAAAATTGTTGAGATGAGATCTGTAACAATGTTGCTGAGATGAGATCTGTAACAATGTGATAGTGTTTCTAGGGGTCATTAACCTATTGTGCTCAAACTGTTGTCACTCTAATCTTACACATACTATTGTTGTTGTGTCACATAATGTAGTTTTATGAGTTTTGGTGAGAATGTATGGGTTGTTTGAAATTTGCTTCAATGTTTTCGGAGCTCCAGAGCATCAGTGGCCGTTCAGCACGAACCTGTAGAGAGCAGCCTTACCTTGGCCAATTCTTTGGGAATTTGCCACCAGCTCTGATGTCTCTATAGTGGTTAAACATGAGATATAATTAGTTTTGGGTACATCTAATGGGCAGTCTTTAGTCTCATTAATCTATAATTTGTCCCAGAGCAAATAGTTTTGGCTGAGGGTAAAGTCTCATAGTGTTACATTTTATATAACTTTAATGTTGTATATCAGAGAATGCCTTTGTACTCTTGACTGAATTTCTTAGCAACTGATATGATGGCTGTTGTGTATTAAATATTATTATTCAAAAAATGATAGTAGTATTTAATAATAGTATTTGGTATTGATAAATGGTGTGTGTGTGTGTTTGTGATTGTGATTTTAGTTCCATTGTTACATCATTAGATTGCGACAAGACATTGATTTTATGAGTGAGTCTGCAGTAAAGACTTTTATATTGAAAGAGACTGAAGGCTGGGACACACCAAGCTGACGGTTGGCTGTCGGCGAGCATCTGTCTGGTTCATTTTTTTTGGTGTGTTCCACACGTTGGCTATCGTGAAGCTCAAATCGGTGGCAGTTTTCCTGATTCAACATGCTGAATCTACATTGGGGCCATCGGTGAGAGTGAGAACTCTGATTAGATGTTCAGTTTAACAAACCAATAAGTTCATGAGCGTAAGTAATAAAAATTAGTCAAGATGACACAAACAGAAGGCTGTGCTAATTTTACGTAATCTTACCCAAACATTACAATATGGAGATATTTTCATAACATCATGAGCCACTTAAAATGAAGTTATTTATCAACATAACTGATATTCAAGTGCTGCTTTGTTTCCATTTCATATATCTGTGTTTATCTCATATATACTTGTTTCGGTTTATCCTTTTGAATGACGAATATACACTATTGATGTCTACTGATATAGACAGAACGCATGTGCTAGTTTGCAGTTGTCTATAGCAGGGGTGTCCAAACTCGGTCCAAGAGGGCCACCATCCTGCAAAGTTTAGCTCCAACTTGCCTCAACATACCTGTCTGGATGTTTTTAGTATGCCCAGTAAGACTTTGATTAGCTAGAGCTAAACTCTGCCGGACAGTATTGGCCCTCCAGGAACGAGTTTGGACACCCTTGGACTATATACAGTAAAATAGACAGTGTTAATTAAGCAGTGTTACTCTCCATTTACTCTTGAGGAGTTAACTTAACAACAAATAGTGAAAAATGTCCCCTAGTGTTGGTGAAAATGATCAGAGTTGAATTCTGCATTGTTAACTTTACTCTGTTAAGCTCCGCCCCTCAAGCCAACCCCGAAGACCAGAGCAAAAGTTCTCTCGTCGCCATTTTCTTTTGTCTTGCGCCAAAAGGTAAGCTCTTTTAATTAATTTATTGAAACATAAATTTTATATTTGATGTTAATAATTGTGCTACTATTAATGCATAAGTTGTAATTTGTTTTAACTTTGAGAAAAAAAGCAAATTTCTCAAATTACACAATGTGGTAATGATAAAGTTTAAATGATGTCAGTAATCTTACTCAATTTGATTTTCAGCTGTATTTAGCTTTGGTATATCCGCTTAATTTGTTTTTTAAACGTGTAATTATGTAACGTCACAATGGGGCATAAGCTGACACATTTTTATAGAAAGTATATGATGTAATGTAAACCGTTGGAATGTTATATAAACTCTATATTTGCTACTGTTCAGCTCAAGAAAGACTAAATGTGTCCAATGGCATTAATTAGTCAAATTAATTAGACAAATTACTTGAACGCCGCCATTGCATATTTATTGAAGCCACGTAGATGGCCCTGTGGGATTAGCGTTAACTTGGCTCAACGCTGTGCGAAGAAGAAAATGGGGAAGATGGAACATCTCATTTAAAAACAGCCGCGTCTTTGTTTTCGTTATTTTAACCTTATGCAGTGATTAAGGTACCACAAACAACTATTTTACGTTATTGCTGTTAGACATACACAGTTAGTTGGCCTGATCAGAGCGGTACATGTAAGTGCTGGTACAAGTAACGCATTTTAAAATGTTGCCTGTTTATTAGGAGTGACTGTTATTGGCATGTCATAGCACAGAACTAACATACTATCTTTCTCTTTTTTTTTTAAGTAACAAGCTTTGCAGTACATCACCACCAAGGAAGGTGAATGAAAACTATGCCAGAGGAATTGTGCCTTTGTTCCCGTACCTCAGTGTCCCCTTCTTCAAAAATGGCTATGTAAGTATCGCACTGTTTTTGTTTTAGTTTTAATGCATTGTTGACAACTTTGAAATGTCTTGATCATGTGCCCATAATACAGGTGATGTATTCTTCTCTTGGATTTTAAAACACTTTTTCTTCTCCTTTTTCTGTATTTTTGTCTTTGTATGAAGCATTACTATGTTGGTAAGAGTGCCACCGGATACTTGCTATGGAGAATCAAAACTATACAGAGAGGCATTTCTAATGAGGAACATAATTTGAAGGTACAAAATGAAAAGAGATATCTCATTGTGCCACTTTTCACAGCAGTTTTGTAGCTACTGAGTTGCATTAACTGTGACTAAGGATTAACTTCATATAGCATTCTTTAAGCAGTGTTGATGATCATGTTGGTAAGAGTGCCACCGGATACTTGCTATGGAGAATCAAAACTATACAGAGAGGCATTTCTAACGAGGAATATATTTTGAAGGTACAAAATAAAAAGAGAAATGTCATTGTGCCACTTTTCACAGCAGTTTTGTAGCTACTGAGTTGCATTAACTGTGACTAAGGATTAACTTCATATAGCATTCTTTAAGCAGTGTTGATGATCTTAAAATGCTTGTTGTCTGTGTCTTGTCAAGGCCAGAAGAGACCAGGAAAGGTGTCTACGTCTCAAGTAGGGATCTTCTAGAAGGTTTGTTTTTATTTATTATTTTTGTTATAATTTTTTGTTTTTATTTGGAACAAGCATTGAGGAGTATCTTCAAGGCATGGCTGGAAGTGCTCAGCCCTGTCTCCTGGATCTGGGAAGAATTATTCAGTTCACCAGTACTTCAGTTTTGATCAGCGTGCCATTCCATGCAAGTCAGTCTCTTCGCTTGATGCCTTTGACAAACTGTTTAATGGGGTTAATTTACCCAAACAATTTAAATTCTGTCATCATTTACTCACACTCGTTCCAAACCTGTAAGACTTTCGGTCATCTTCAAAACCCCAATGAAGATATGTTAATGAAATCTGAGATATTTCTGTCCCTACACTGACAGTCCACGCAACTAGCACATTCAAGGCTCAGAAAGGTAGTAATGACATTCATTAAAGTAACCCATGTGACTCCACTGGTTTAACCTCAATTGTATGCATGCATTCACACAACGTCTGCTTTCATTTCAACAAAACATTAATCCGTCGTCGTGCTCTCGTGTATGCTTGTCAGAGTTTTTTTTTTTTCCTTTGCACAAACAAAGCACTCGTGTTGCTTAATAAAACTGAAGTTAAATCACCAGTCACACGGGTTCATTTAATGATGTCTTTAACACCTTTCTGGGCCTTGAAAGTTGTAGTTGTATAGGCTGTCAATGAAAGGATAAAAGTCTGCCAGATGTCATTAAAAATATCTTCATTTGTGTTCCGAAAATGAACAAAAGTATTATAGGTTTGAAATGACATAAGGGTGAGTATTTAACGAGAAAAATCTATTTTTTGGTGAACAAACTTCTTAAGGCACACTTTGTTTTTGGCACCACTTATAACACTATTCTACACAAGATGTTCACTTTCATTCAGAAAACTGTGTACAATAAAGATGTTGGCAAAGTGAAGGTCCTTGTATCGCTGAGGTTAGAGCAAGGCTGCTTAGCTAGTAGGTTTAATAGGTTCTGTACTGAATATAGTTATGCATTGTCATTTCATGCATACGTGATGTATTTTTGTGCATGTATGTGTATGTTTCTTGAGCCTGACAACATTTTTTTATAAATATTTTAAATGTGACATCGTTGATCTTGTTTTCTATGGTTTTTAAAACTTTTTTTCACTATTATAAATGTAAATGAACTCTACATAAGTGAAATATTAACACTAATCAGAGTTAAATTGTGGTAATACAGAACAGAGTTAATTTCCCCTAGTGTTAAACTCTGGTAACACTATTCAGTGTTGAGCAGTGTAAATTTTTTACTCAAAATATAGTTAATTTAACTCTGAAAATTGAACACTATGACAAGAGTCAATTTATCACCAATTCTGAGTGGGACCAAATACACTCGGGCTGAGTGTTAAATTCAACTCTTATAGAGTTAATTTAACACTGCACAATTTACTGTGCAGTGCGGTGTGTTCAAGCGCAGCTTTATGGTCCAGACGCAGCCGAAACAAGGCGACAATAGTGTTGGCTTTCGTCACTGCGCGTTCCTTGAATTCAGCTTGTTGTGTCCTTTAAACAGGCCGTTAAACAGGGTTGTAAACAAGGACAATAGTTTTACTTTCGACAGCACCTTGTAAGACGGAATCAGCAAATGGACTGAGCAGCGCTGTCATCATAAATCTCCTTTAACATAACCAGTCCATCTCCCTCTCATAATATTCAACTCTACATAATACAGTAAGCTTTCAATACAGTAATACAATAAGCTTTCAATGAAGCAAAATTTAACTTTACATGGCCATTCGCTCCAACGTTACCCTATAAATGTTAAACAGATAAATGTGTGCTATTAGGTGCATATCCAAGTGTTTGTGTGGAGTGTTGAAGCTGTTAGCATGATTATAGGACATAGAGGCACCAGCACGATTTGCTGGAATTGTTTTTCTTGATAATGGTGGAAATAGCTTAAAACACACCATTTTTGCTCATAGAGATAAGGGTAATAAATCATTTGAAATGGCAACGAGTCTTTTGTAAAATAAAGAAAAAAAATAAA
>NW_015505942.1:102463-103628 GCF_001515645.1 Sinocyclocheilus grahami
CATTGCTAACTTCATCTTTGCAGTTGATACTGACTCTGGAAGCGCTAGTTTATTATTAAAATATATATTTCATATCACTGTTTTTCCAGACACAATCAGTCATTACTATAGCTTATATATTTATCCATAATTTATTTATTTATCCATAAAATTAATATAAATAAGCTGACTAGATAAATAATTCATCATTATAAAACATATATAAACATCATTATGCTAAATTATTTGAAATCATAAGTATTCCAGAGAGTAATAAATGTCTACATTGATCAGTAAAGAACAACAGAGACACATGAAGTTGCAATAAAGAGCCATCACTAAGGAAACACTACAGGGTTTAATGATGCACCATTGAAACATCAAGATGAGTTGTACGAGTGTCAGAGGTCACAGTCAAAATGGTCAACCACATGACCTGAATATTGTTTTGCCTCCAAGATGACTCCAGTCTATAGTCAGTTGTATTGATGAGATACAAGATATGTTATCTAATATGACATCTATATGGTAATTTAATACAGTGACCGCACTAACCTTGACAACAGTCCAGCACGACTCTGAAAGTGATGCTTGCCTGAGCTAATTCCACACTATGTTGCTAGAGAGTTACACAGTGGCTAAAATCTATTGAGCACTTTTTTGGCATATTGGTATATGGATGTTCTGAGTCATTTCAGGGTGTTGCATAGTCAAATAAGGCCCATCTACCATTCATTTGGTTAAAATTGTAAGTTTGTACATAAATGTTTGAGAAAAGTTAAATACACATCACTTGTAATACCTGTAACACATTTAGTATTTGTAACACTTGTAATATTGTACATGTAATAAATGTAACACTTGTAATATGTGTAACATGCATAAGATTTGCAATACAATTGTAATGTGTAAAACGTACAATATTTGTAACACACGTAATATGTGTAACACATGTACTATCACATTCAATATTACACATCTTTGTACATAGTGTTCATTAGGGAGAAAATAAGATGTATCACCTTTTTTTTCTTCTTAAAATTAACAAAAGAGCTTAGATGTGATTACACAGTAATTGCATTGCCCAAAATTAATCATGCTGAGTCAAGCAACACCACAATAACTGCTGCCCTGTAATTTTGACTATAATACATACAATAAACTGAACAGAAAACAAACAGATGGA
>NW_015505942.1:105687-117538 GCF_001515645.1 Sinocyclocheilus grahami
ACTCTAGTTGTTTCTAAAAGCATTGACTCCTGATCTCTAATCATTTAAACAATAATTAGCATGCATCGTGTGACATTTCATAATACCCTTCAGCATGTAAATAATGCCCCTCCCAAAAAGTATGGGGTCGCAAACATTATTTTCCCACTGAAAATAATTTGTTATACCTTAATCGTTTGCACAGTTCAGTAAATGTGTGACATGATCATATCTCATGAATATGTTTATCCTATTATGCTTGTGACTAATTTTATTATTTGATGGTACTCTAAAATCACTTAATCATATATCCATTATGACAGAAGGGAAGAACACAACACTTTTTACCTTACATAAGGATGTTTACGCAACAATATTCCCTAACAGTCATCTAATTACTGTAAAGGAGGAAATAGTATGATAGATTATTAAATATGATGAATAGAAATAGCAAGTCCTGTTAAGTACAGAGAACTGCAATGTCAAATAATTATAGCTTTATGTGCTGTTTTAAGTAAAAATGACCATGAGGTCAAAATATGTATCAAAATATTTGTGAAAATATTTCAATTTGAAAAAGTCACTCTGCTCTCCAAGGTGAAAAAAAAAATGTTGAACAGTGATTTATTTAAATAGAGGCTCATTATTATGGATGATTACAACATTAGAATTTGAAAATGAGGGAAGGCAAGTGGCGTCCTCTGCAAGGTTGAGATGAACCAACCAGGTGTGATACAATATGTGACGCGAATGATGATATGCATCCAAATACCTTCTTCAAACAGACAACCAATAATGGAGAGGCTAATTTGTATATTTTAGGAATTCAAAGATATTTGTTTCTTATTACCGTCCATATCAATTTGTTTCATGTCCACACACACAATTTATGGAGGCGGATTCGACGAAGGAGCGTCCGGCAGGCTTGTGACAACCACATGTGACGACCCCGGGCTGGACTCCGCTTCGTCCACGGTGAAAGCCGATCCGGCACTCCACAGCACAAAGTTGTAGTATTTCCTCAGCAACCAGCACGGATCAGCTCCAGGCATGACGAAGCAGATATCGTCCTATTTTAGAAGGCCAAACAAAGTAGTTTCGCTTTCACAACGAACCTCACAGCGCCTTCACAACATGGCGGCGGCAAGAACAATACTACAGCGAGAATAAAAGTTACGCCTTCTTTCTTTGCGTGAACATTTGGGCGGCGTTATGCAAATCTTCCCACATAGTGACGTAGATACAGTATGTGGGGGCGTGTTAGAACGAGCCGTTTTAGGTAGGTCTGGCTGAATCTTAACTTTTATAAAGAATATCTCTTTGGATTTGAGACTTTAGTCGTTGCAACTTTACAGATCTTCTTTATGCACCAAGAGCTTGTAACACTCCGAAGAGAAAGGACAAATTTAAATCGCATCATATGACCCCTTTAAGTAAAATGCATCAATCGGACATGTAGTTAATCAATCAAAATATATTTAACATTCATCCAGGTGAAAATATGTTGTTAATTTTTTTTTGTGGCTGCCATACTGATATTAAATATGCAAACACCCCTTATCCGATTGCAATCCAATGACAGGGATGCACATTTTGAAGGACAAGACAGAAGCCTATAGGATGTATTTTGAATGTCCGGTAGTCCTCAAATAACATTATAGTCCCTTCTCTCATAGTTTTTATCATCGGATATTAGTTTTAGCTCGTCAACGTCTCGTCTTAGTCACAGAAAAAATGTCCGTTAACGAATATATTTCGTCTTCGTTGACAAAATTAACACTGATGCACACTTGTTTCTGACAAATGTAGTTGATAAAGGGCCTGGGTCAACCAAAGATTCATACATTTTAACCAACCGTAAGGAACAGACTACAAACAAAATGTGTACCTCTCAGGAGATAGTGGTTACCCCTTCAGAACCTGGCTACTCACTCGACTAAACAGACCTCAGACTGCACAAGAACAGCGCTACAATGACTAATATTGTCGGTCAGTGGTCGAACGCACTATTGGTCTGTTGAAAGGATGGTGGAGGTGCTTGAATAGGTCTGGCGGCACCGTAGTTTACAGCCCTACACAAGTGTGCCGTATTGTGATGGCTTGCACTGTTCTACACAACACCTCGCAAAGACATGGTTTACCTGTCCCACTGTACCCTAGTACTGACTACAGTGTTCTTGACCCTGGCCCTTCAAATGCAGTGTCGAATGCTAGGGCAATATAATAGGTGGAATGTAACAGGAAATGGCAAGTGAATTAATTTAATTTTAAAGTACTTTAAGTGAACCACTTATGTCTGATAATATGCTTTTTATTTATTTCAGTTCGGAGCAGACAGCATTGACGGCATGGACCATGTGCCACTGGGTCTGCATTAGTTCCTCCGTCAGTACGCTCCTTGATGGGCCAGTGCTTGGTGTTGGCGTGGAGGATGGTGATGTACAGTGACGATGGATAACAGGATGCCGTTTGTGGCTTTCTGGATGGCAGCGGTCATGGTGCAAAGGATGTACTTGATGGTGGTGGTAACACATAGGATGCCTTTGGTGGCACTCTGGATAGTGGTGGTGGCACAAAGGATGCACATTCCTCTTCCCCACTTGGACCACAATCCGGACTCTTAGGCATCCCATGATAATCCATTTCTATGAATAATTTTATTAAAAATGTTCAATTAATAATTGTTGCATTGTTTATTTAAGCACTTTAATTTGTGATTTGCACCTGGAATTATGACATCTGTTAATGATACGTGGCTGCAGTAAAAACATCAAGTTCAGTTTCATTTATTAAGGAGATATCTATTTACCACTTTGTTGTTTTAAGTACATTTTCGTTTCCTCCAAGCAAAATGTGTTTTCTGTATTTACTTTAAATGATCAATAAATTATTGTTAAAGTTATTTAGAATTGACTGTTTAAAGACTTGCAACTCAAATTCTATTGCATGTTTTATTTTAAAATTCTGATTTTATTTTAAAATAAAGCTTAATTAAAAAAAGAAAATAAATATTCTACAGTTAAAAAGTACATAACATATTTAACAACGCTAATCATTTCTGAATCACCCTTGAACTCTGAAAAAAACTCTTATTCCTGTCTCGTCTATGATCGCACTCACCCTCGCATCAAAGACCGAGAGGTCAGTGGTTTCTTGACCACCACCAGTCATACTAACGCTGCGTCCATATGCTGAGAGTTTTATTTATTTATTTATTTTTTACAGCAACCTTTAACTCTGAACTTTTTTTTCTTATTTTTTTTCATTTCTGGGACCGTACGGGGCACCGAGGTAGCAGCATTAGCCTCTTCCCTTTCATGGGAACTTCGAACTGCGTCCTCTAGGGGTCGCTATGGGGAACGCCTCGTTGTGACCCGTGTCTGAAGCATACATTTAAAAAACACCAACAGCACGTTGGCCGGCGACAGCCATGACGTCACTACCGGTGCGACTATATTATAAATAGGCACCGGGAGAACACATCATCCTCTTCTTCGTCTTCATTGACTGTTTTGTTTGAAGCGTGCGTCTCTGTGATAAGAGCGATCTCTATTCATATCATTATGGCGAGCACTAGCAAAGCGTTTAGAGGATGTGTGCATCTGTGTTGTTTACATCTGATGACACACACAATATATGCGTTATTTGTTTGGGAGAAGAGCACGCACACGATGTCCTCGAGGGGCTCCGCTCTCGTTTGCATCTCTTTTCAAGGAAAGAGGGGCAGCCATCTGCTTCCTGCGATTCAGGACCCGCCGCTGCTGAGGTACGGAGGAGAATGAGCTCATGGGGATCACAGGTGGATCTGGCATAAGTGGTAAGTGTGCACGTTATGCTTTGCGCACTTTCTAAAATCCACATAAGTGGTAAGTGTGCACTTTATGCTTTGCCCAATTTTCTGAAATCCTGTATGGTAAGGGTTACGCGTTATTAGCCTCGTTCCCTTTCTCTGAGTTGGTTTAGACCCCGGTACCTTGGGCTCCACTCAACTGGTGTGTCTCTGTCGACACACTCTGGAAGCATTGCTCCCCTCACCATTGAGAGTTATTGTGAGCATGGTGCTTTCATTCGAGCGTTTAAATCTCTCTGAGGAGTTGGATTCCTCGCTCCATGGGCGGTTCTCGTGGTAGTGCTGAGCAGAGCTCCCCTTTTATCAAAGGGTTACCTATGAGCACGCTACTCCTAACGCTAACCCTAATTTTCAATCCTGATAAATTCATTAATTATTATCAATGTATCCATACATTATCAATGCTCCATATATGGCTATTTCGGGGAGAAGAAAGAGGAAAACTGAAACCACATGCACACAATAAGATAATTGTGATTTATAAAGCCAACCCTGTGCAGTTTCTGGTGTACGTATAGTTTTATAATTTTAGGATGACATGTACAGAAGGTTTTATACATGAGGCCCCAGGAAATTTTTAAATTATGATTTATTGGTCTGGAAAAGCTATGCAAACCTAAAACCTTAAAAAAGGAGAAATTATTATTATTATTATTATAAATAATTATAAAAAATATGTCAACATTTCAACAAGTGACTAGAAAAGTCATGGCAAAGTAAATAAATAATTTAATACCAATAAATTATTAAAATATAAATTAATATACAAATATAAATTACGTTAAAATAAAGTACATACAAATTATGGGAAAAAAATCAATAAATAAGTACATAAAAGTTAAAAAATAAATTTAATTGAAAATAAATCCATACAAATTAAATATAAATATAAATTGAATTCAAATAAAATAGAAATTAACATGAAATACATTCAAAATAATAAATCAATAAAATGCTAATTAAAATGAATACAATTCAAATATAAATGCAATAAAAACATACATAATAAAAGTTAACTTAAATTAAAATGAGCTGAAATACACACACATAATACTACTTATAATTAAAATCATTACATCACATGCGTGCAAGAGTTCCATGCACATGCAGAGCTGTAGCAATATAATCGTTCATAAGCTGTCTACTGATGGAAATGCTGTTCCTATTTGTTTAAATGTTCTAAGAAACTCTGGACGATAACAGTGGTCTGTTTTGCAGTGACCCGAGGGAATAATCATTGGGTGCTGTATGAATGTAACTTTGCAAGAAATTAACATGAATTAGCATGTGTCTGCCTTTATGAAATTCCCTGTGCAATGCTGCTGGCACTAACATCTCAGTGGATTGGCATAAACCGAAAGGTATTACAAAGCTCTGCATTTAAATAAGGGCTTTAGATTTGGATCAAAAAAAAAAAAAACAGTCCAGTGCCCAAAATACATAAATATGAATATATATATTATATATATATCTGTGTGTGTGTGTGTGCGTGCGCGTGCGCGTGCATGTGTGTGCGCACACATAAAAATTTATAAAAAAAGCATCAATACCAAAACAGATATACATAAATATATAACTAAATAAATAAGTACAAAGATATAGAACATATATACGTATGTGAATTAACTAAAATGCAAACAAACACACAAACAAATAAATCCATATGATCAAACCTGTGCATTGCAGTATTGAGAATCAATGATAGTAATGTTGAATAGATAGATAGATTTGGTTGATATATTTGATTTAGTGTAATGAAAAATAATTAATTTTTGTTTTCAAGGTGAAATGTGACTCAGACGTGTTTTGATCTATTCTTAAGCCAGATCATCCATCTGTTTTAAAGGTGAATAGTTGGTCATTCATCACAAATATAAAGTCTACTCCTACACTGGGGACCTTAAAACAAAGCAAACATGCAGCAGGGTATCGGGATATGCTGTTATAAAAGATGGACATTCCAAAGGTTAAGGCGAATTGCACACTTACGGACAAATGGAGGTGTAAATTAGACACTAGGTGTGAGAAAGAAGCAACAGTCTTGATCTCATATCGGCAAGAGCTCTGTAACTCATACTGTTTTCAGATTGATGCCTCTCTAATTGTGACACTGAGAGTAAAGGTCATGACCTAAGGTTGCAGGACGATGATTAAAAGAGCAACAATTTATCACAAATAATCAGCCATGTCAGTCTTCCAGGCTATGTGAAGCCCTGCCGGTGTCACACCCTAAGAATGTGAATGTGAAAAATGGGAACATTCAAGGACACAGAATTCAGAGGTCACTGCAACTAGCTATCTGTGCATGTTTATGAACCTTCACTGAAGCTTATGCTGTGTCTCATTCTAATATCTAGTTCCCTGGGTCATTCCTGCTGTGCAGTACATTTTTATGCCCCATCAATCTGCTACAAATGCTGCCAAATATATTTTAAAAATATATTTTAAAATGTAATTTATTCCTGTGATGCAAAGCTGAATTTTCAGCATCATTACTCCAGGCTTCAGTATCACATGATCCTTCAGAAATCATTCTAATATACTGATTTGCTGCTCAAGAAACATTAATTATCATTAGTATTAATTTGGTATTAGTATTAGTATTATTAGGGCTTTCAATTTAACGTGTTAATTTAATTAATTAGTTATGAAAAAATAACACAATGAAAATATTTAACATAGTTAACGCAAAAAAGTCCCTGTTAGAGTTTTGTCTCATGTATACCTATATCGTATGATTGCGCACGAGCAGCGAAAGATCACACGAGTATATTATAAACACAATATTGTCTGTGTTTGCTCAGTTTTGCCAACAAAAATATTAACTATAAAGCCACAGCAGAACTGTTGTGCATCTCTGAGCAACACAGCGGTGATTCGTTTCTGAATGAATCTGCGTTTTGAACTAATCGTGGAACCAATGATTCAGTGTCCCATTGATAAAGAGAGCCATTTTAATTCACTGCACTTACTCATGGAGACATTTACCGCCACCTACTGGCAGTTTTAGTTTCTTATTTAGGGTACAATTTCATTATTTCACTAAACAAACAAACAAACAATAAATAAATAAATACAATTCTGCCATCATTTACTCATTTCACGTACCCTAATGTTGTTTCAAACCTGAATATAAAAGGTATTTTGAAGACAGTTGGTAACCAATATGTTTCGGTTAACAATGACTTTTGTTGTAAAAAACAAAAATACTGAGCTGTTTCTCAAATTATATTATTTTATGTTCCATAGTTTATGTTAGCCCATTGTAGCCTAAATGTTTATGTGTAATACATTTAATGTTGAATCAAATCAAATATTTAATTCTAAAGCTATTTTTTTGTAATATATACTTGATACTTTTCTCGTTTAACGTTATAATGGCTTTAAATTATATTCTGTGGGTATTTTCACATCGCCACATCATGCAATTAATTAGATGGAAAAAAATAAAAATAAATAACCAACTGACAGCCCTAATTATTATATATATTTTTTAATTACTCTCGGAAATGTAATCCTGTTTGCTACCACCTCAATTCAAATTAGACAGAATTGCAATTTAAAAGTATTCTCAGTTGTGAATAGCAAACAACTGTGATACTACTAATCTGAGTTTATTCCTAAATTAATTTACATATGAATCTTGTGATGGAAAAACACAATATCAATACACATATCAACTAGACTGTGATCAATATCGCATTAAATCCTTTTCCAAACACATGGCCTCATTTGAGACTATCTCCACTGGTATGGCATAATTTAGTGATACACATATCCGACACATGCACCACCAAGTTGTTTATTTAGTATGTAAATGGATCACTAAATATTAATTGCGTTGCTTCGATTTGCATGGACTTGATAAATATATCATAACGATCGGGTGTGCGGCATTAAGGGGAGCCGGAGTCATAATTCTTCATCTTGCAAAATGTGTGGCATGTGTGACAATGAAATGGCAAGCAGGAGACTGAAAGAAAGAGAGAGGCAGTCATGCACATTTCAACGCCATGTTCACATCACATTCATCGGCATATTCGTTGCGGCATTGCTGAGTTTACATGACTGACTGAAACGTACTCTCAAAACACGCTGAAATGAATCCAAATGAGTATGCCGTAAACACATTTCCTTTTGTTTTGAACCGTCAACACTAGATGAAGATTGGGTTAACATATTTCCATTGTGTTGTGCTGTTTCCCCCCCGCTATTGCACTTTTGCCAATGCACGTTCGCCTTGGCCGAGCCCGAGCCAAGATGAAAATCATTAAAGGCCCTTCTCCGCTTGGACTCGGGCTGTCTGTGTTCATCAAGGGAGTGTCATCATTACAGCAGCCAGTCAAAAGGAATTAGAGTGACATTTGGCTAAAGAAGCGGCTCTGTTGGAAGCCACTCAATGGATAATCACTCTCGTTTTTAGGTGTTCACAGATTAGCCGTAATAAAGACCAGTGATGTTCCCGAGACAGTGCTGAGGGGTCGAGATAAATCTACCTGCACCCCTCTTCAAATTTAAAGTAAGGTCCTGTCAGACTCATAATACTTTGCCCCGTGCCTCCATGTTGGATCAAACTGAAATAGTGCAGCCAATTTCCCACTCTAAACAGCGCCTTAATTTTTACGGCACATTTCCCAAAAGCATCATTATCCAAATGAAACTTAAAAATGCCTCAGACCACATTTAAATCCATTATCCACAACTTTAAAATGATTTTTATGATTTATTTTACAATTTATCAGAGACAACAGGATAATAATAATAATGTGGAAAAAATATATAAAATATTTAAAAAATATATTAATATGTTTCTTTATCAGAATGGATTTGGAGTAATGTATCATTAAATCACTTGCTCAGCACTGATACCGTCCGAATGGGAGTCCAAACAGCTGATACAAAATTACAATAATCCAGAAGTAATCCACATGATCTCAACAACCAAAACCAACATGAAAACTAAAATCCATCAGAGTTCAAAAGAAGGGATTTTAATATAAGCAATTGACTATTCAAGAAAATTCAATAACCTTGTTTTGAGAATGCATTTTGATTTTTTATTCATATCTTTTAACATTTATATTTTAAATAATGTTATTTATTTATGTTTTATTTTTTTCCTGCATTTTCTACGGTATATACTGTAGATGTAGTTATGTCCTTGGAGATCCATGTATGTGAATACAGTTCTTTGTGTGTAACTGGCATAAAATCCATTCCCCGACACTCGTTGGTCTGCTTTACAATATAATATTGGTCTTTTTTGAAAAACAAAATTGATGAAAGGGAAATTAACTTGAAAGCTAAACATTCATGTGAAACGTTACCTTCAAAGCAAATTGTGTGCTCGCAAGTATACAAGATGAAAATCATCACTGTCTCTTTCCAAAGGCATCATCAGGGTCTTCTTTATCTGTCATGGATTCCTCTTTCTCATAATTAAAAGTGTGAAGTAGTCAAGGAGGTACAAAAAACAATTAGCAAAATAGGATTAGAGATAAAGTATGCATACTTGTTAGTACAATTAGGAGCATCAACTACTTATTTATCTCTCTGTTTCTCTTCAAATGAATGTGGAGTTTTGTCATTTCATCTCATTTTGGACTCTTTGCTTATACTGCATCATATGCAATAAACTAGCGATACCATTTGTATTAATGTATTATTAATAGTTAATGATGAAAAATCCTGTGGCTGTGTTCTATTTACTTTTGGATTATCTAGTTATTAAAGTAAACGGCTTTCAAATGGATTGCAAAATGCTGCAAATGTCCTCTGAAGATGACTAATTGAGATTGTAGATCCGAGCATTGTGCTTGAATTGCTAAAATACTCAAAATTAAACTGTGCATGGGACAAGTACTATTTTAATGCAAGCTTGTTTCTGGCATGGAATAACAAAATAAAACAAGTAATTGTATCTTTTATCTCACATTTCTGACTTGCAATTGCAAGTGTACCTCTCATAACTCAAACTTTTTTTCTTTCTTTTTTTTTAAATATTTAGAGCCAGATTTACTAACAGCTTGCACTAGCGCAAACCCTCTTTTGGCATTGAAAAACTACTGTCAGAATTTACTAAAGGCACGCAGTAAAATCAAATAAATTATCTGTCTATTAGATGGTATAAATGCATATAACATTTACACAAATGCAGTTATAAAACGACAAAATGTTAACGTTGAATTCTGTGAAAACCAATTCAATATAGCAGATTTTTGTAGAAGATTTGTATTGTCAGAGTTATATTTGAAAGCCAAGGTCCACAGACGGCCAGCAATTGCCCCTGTCCCTGGAGATGTGACTGCACATGGACGTCTTTAAAGCAGCTGAACTTATGACTGAGTAAGCTGTGCAGCCGTACAGGGGCCGCGAACACGAGGGACAATCAGACGTTCTGCACGACCAGCTTACCATTCGTCTCATGTCCAGCTTTAAAGCAAATCGATCTGGGCCAAAATTGGCACAGCATTGCTGAAGTTTCTGTCCTTGGAAATTCACAGTACTGAGACCAGTGTTTAAGACCCCACATCTGTTGAAATTGTGAAAACAAATAATTTATTTTCACTTGAGGGTCTGATGTTTACCATGCTTTGAGCCTCAAAAAGCAGTTTAAGGAATGACCAAAATCTTGTATCACTTTTAAATCTCAAATCACTTTTGATCAATTTAATGTATCTTTGCTGAATTCAAGTATAATTTCTTTCAGTAATAATAATAAAATATATATTTATTACAGACCCCAAACCTTTGAATGGTAGTGCATTTCAAACTGTATATTTCTAACAATTAAACATGTAGCAAATATAATAAATTAAAAGGCAAACATGTGATAAAATTGATGAAAAACGTAAAAGAAACAGTAACCAGTGTCAGCAGCTGCATAATACACATCCCCTAACACATTTTACCTAAAATTATGATTGACTCTCTTAAAGTAAGTCCATTAAGAATTTTTATTTTTTTATTATTATAATTTATATTTTTTTGGTATGCCTGAAACACATACCACCGAGTCCTAGTCTCAATTTGGAGCTACATTGTGAATCAAACTTAAAATAAACAGTAATTCTTCATATTATTTCTGGGCCATTAATTTTTGGGATTCAGGTTTGTGTAAAGTGCGACGACACAGCTGTGCATTTGGTGGATTTGTCATGCATTAATTGTGCACTCTTTCAAGAGGTGAAGCCAGAAAATAAAGTACACCCGGACGTCAGACACTGTAATGCAATAAATAAATAAACAATCAGAGAATTATAGGAGCCAGATGCTACATATCACCTCCAAACTACACATTCTGCAGCTCAAGCTTTAGTGGATACATGGAAAGTTCGAGCCTCATGTTGTGAGTAAACAAATACAAAGATTGCAGTTGCTGGCAAATACGTGGCATCAGTCTGCAAAGACAACTCTCAAAGAGGCAAACACTCGATGCCACGGTCCCATGGCTGCTTATGATTTATCGTATGGCTTTTAGCGCTCACAATGGGAGCGTCTTACACCAGCTCAGCAAATTGACTGCCCTCAAGCTACAACTTTCATCTGCTCCGTTATTGGAAATGCTTATCTACAATTCACTTCTCACTTTAGGATGTTTTGGGATCACAGAATGCCAGTATCCAGAGAAAAACCTCTAATACACCAGTGTCAATGGGTTAAGACACACAATCGGGACGTACACACACTATTTTTATTCACAGTGGGTAACCTGAACTGTTTAACAGGCATGATACTATTTGCTTGTGATGCTGAGAATATAAACATAAATATATAGTTTTACAAAATAAATATGACTTATTTGATGTATTAGATGTTTGTCCTTATTGAAAAAACTGAAATATAAAGATAAATATTAGTAGATACAGTATATACACATAATCTATACATCAAGTTTTTTAAATAACTATTAATAAGTATAATAATTTAATAATAGCTATTATTAGTAGCAGTAGTAGTAGAGGAACAATAAATTAATTAATTCATGAAGTTATGAGCTGTAGTGGCAAAGCTTCATAGCAG
>NW_015505942.1:118011-136511 GCF_001515645.1 Sinocyclocheilus grahami
TATATATATATATATATATATATATTTCCAGTGAAATAAGGACAAAAATGGAAGACTGAATTAAACATGAACTGTGTCCTTAATATCAACATGGCCAACCACAGATATGGCCCAGGAGTACACATCAGTATTTACATAAATTTGCACTACTGAGACGGGCTCTTCGCTCTGAGACTCCTCTGATTTACAGCTTGGCATTAGGTAGAGAGCAACATGCCTCTTGGAGATATCAAACAAGAATGATGAGTCAGACGGATATACGACAGACATATTTACATATATCACCATATGTATCTCTAGTCTGACCTACTACAAAATATAGCTGCAAATGCATGGGGGGGAAAAAAATAAAATTTAATTAATTAATATGACAAAGACCATTATTTAGCATCCTTATTGGAAGTAAGCCAGCCAATTTGGCTTAGTTTAGTTTGGTTAATTTATTTATTAGTGTTTTGTTTTCTGCAGGAGACTAGAATGATCACGTGGACTCTATAATTGTTCATTTTGCTAATAGAGTTCATAAGCAAGCAACACAAATACTTTTGAATATGTTTTTGGGAGTGTACTATCTTAATCGGAGGAATGCCACTTCCACCTGAATAATGAAATTAAATTTGGTCATGTAAAGCGTCGTGCTGCCTCCTGGTGTGCTGAAGGGAAAAAAAAAAAAAAAATTGGCAAATCACAGCCTTGTTAACTTATTTCTTAGAGTTCAAACTAAATAAGATTCTCATTTGAAATTTGCATTAATTATCTCACGGCCTCAATGAAATACAGATTAACTTAAGCAGAGGAGCTAAATTAAAAAAGGAGAGAGAGAGACGGCAAATGCGTGCAGGATTGATGTTGCTCAGCAACCATTAATTTGAGTTTCATATGCGCAGGTTTATTTCAGTCAGGTCTATTGGAATTCCTCTGACAGTCAGCAATTGATCTTCTTCTCAATTATCTCTGCACATTTTACTGTAGGTAGAAAGAGTGATAAGACAGCTGGAAATGTTAACAGTCATGTGTATCTCCAAAACAATCTAACAACTGAATGCATTTGAATTTTGAAGTGCCTCCTGCTTGTTTTGAGCGCCAACAATAGCAAATATTTGGCTACAACGTAATCATGCTATAGCAGCCTAACGAGACTAGACTACTGACTTTGATGCTCATTTCATACAGAAGTGTCCAATTATACAGGAAAAGACTGTCTGAATGATATGTAAAGTTACCAACCAGAGGTAGGTTTGTAAATATGTTGTTTAAAAATTAGGGATGCACAAATAAGGAAACTTGGCAGTTATAGAATCCATAGTTATTCATAAATCGAAGAAAGCTGTCTTAGATATCATTCCACACTCTCTGAATGATAAAAAAAAATCAATAAAATGATAGTATGGATATTAATGATGTTACAAAATATTTATATTTCAAAAAAGGTATCATCCTTGAAAAGACTGTTTTCAACATTGATAATAATAAAAATGTTTCTTGAGCAGCAAAACATCATATTAGAATGGTTCATGAATGTCAAAAGGTCAAATTAATGGCCAATAAATAAATAAATAGTTTTGCATGTGGATATTTATTTCACTTGAACCTACTCAGAAAACTGTATCTTTCATATGCAGTGCAAATGCAGTGATAAGTTATTCCTCTCAAGCTGTATAGGATGAAAAAATTATTATCAATTATATTATTAGTTTTTGATTCCTGGAAGGACTGATTAATACCAGTGCATTCCGTTCCCAAAGCTGCATCTTCATTGCAGTTGCAAACTGCAATCAGATTGAACAAAGTTTTGGTCTTGTGTGCTATATGCATGAGGTGGTCAGTGAACAGACTGTGGGCGTCTTGCTTGAGGCTGAAAATACAATGCAAGCCAACAGTAAAGAGGTCTAGATGTTGCAAGATTGGAAGAAAAAAAAATCCCACACTTGTTTTGTATCAATCGTGGTCAGCAATGAATGGCCAGACACATTTGAACTGGCAGAGAAGCTGCAAATGCACAAGACAGATGCTTTTATCCGAAGCAATGTTCAGTCCACTTATGGGCAGCCCCCTGGAGCAGGCAATTTGATATAGCAATTTCATACTATTTACAGAGTCTAAAGACGCTGTATCTTCAAGGTGCAACACCAAACATGTGGTTTTTATACCACCGCTCTTTGACCTTCATGCTTTGGCATTCGGTCAATAGGTGGAGCTTTCACAATAACACAGGTAAAAAAAAAAAAACACTGTACCCTGGCCCGAAAAAGTATTCATGCACTGAAGATACACATAAAATGAATGAATGGCTAAATTTAAAAATGATCACCCTTGTGGAGCAGATCTGGGCATAGATGTTTGAACTAAAACCGGTGCTCACACATGTTAGCTCCCTTGTGCTGGGCTTCGTCCAGTCAGTCAACACTGATATCAGCCAGTGTTTGAACAGCTTGACCAATGTGGTAAAGAGTGACCTACAGAAATTGTTCAGGGTGGGTTTAAAATTCACACCACCCCAAATCACCTTGTGGACTACTTACAACTGTTCTTTATGATCCCATTTAGGGCTGAAATATACTGTGTGCAAGTACGGAAACACAAAATGCTTCAACTAAATATTTGAAATCAACAAGTTTTACATGTATACATTTATGTATTTGGCAAAAGGTTTTTTTTTTTTTTTGTACCAAAAGTACTTGCTTTGCATTCAAGGTATACATTTCATAATTTCATGTATTCTCTGGGATTTGAACCCATGACCTTGGTGTACTATTTTTACCCACAGGAAAACAATGTTTTTGACGATTTTTTGAAGGGAGTTGGAAGTGCGAAAACAACATTACTGTCTACGGAAACTTAAAATCATTTACATTTGTATTTATTATTGTAGAATATGTTTTTATCGAAAGTAGCAAAAGAAAAAGCAAATAATGCAAAGTAGACAACACAATCAGTGCTGTATTTTACATTTACATTTAATAGCAGACGCTATTATCCAAAGCTACTTGCATTGTGCAGTATTCATGGTCTACATTTCATCAGTTTATTCAGTTTGTCATGGCATTCTGAAACGTCTCAGACCAGAAGTCTTAACTCATCCATGGTCAGTTTACTCATTCAGGTCAACTACTGCCATGGTAGTTTGAAGACAGTCTTGCTAAGGAAGTTAATTGAAGTCTATTGAGTCTATTGGCCCCTTGAATACTGTTATTTGTTTCTGCTAACACAACACAAGAACATTAAGAATGTAGAGCCTAATCACATGTTTGCAATGCCTTGGCCATGCATTAACATTTTTAATATTTCCGTAGCAAATATTTCTGGTATAATTGAGAAATAACAACTTGGAGGAGTGTACAATGAGATTTATTAGATGACAAACACAACAGGAAACCAATCAACAGAGTGACTTGTGCCAACAGGGTTCCACCAATCTAAAGGGTGCAGTGTTAATTTCATTGACAAATAATTTCCATCATCATTTTTGTCAACGACATTTGTTTCACCGACGATAATGAACTAAAACTGTTTTTGAATGACAAAAATTATGATGTAAATCTATTGACATTTTCGTCAACGAATAAAAACGAGACAAAAATGTTGGGGAGGGATGATTTGGGAAGAGATTTATTCAGAACAAATCTGTTGCATGGTTCGGAGGTTATATGCATACATTAGTGATGCGCGGATGGTGGTTATATCCGCGGGTCGGGTAATAAAAAAATGCATTCTGATTATTTGAGGGTAGGTTGCGGGTGGATAAAATAAATTATTAATGATGCAAATATTAACTAAATTTTCTAAAATATGAACGCATTTTTAATAAATTTAATAAATTGTAAATTAACATTAAAAGTTATTCAACAAAACATTACTTAGTCAAGAGCAGTGAGGGATTTTCTCTGTCTTTTGTTGTTTGATTAAAGGGGTCATATGATATGATTTCAATTTTTCCTTTCTCTTTGGAGTGTTACACACTCTTGTTGCATACAGAAGATCTGTAAAGTTGCAAAGACTAAAGTCTCAAATCCAAAGAGATATTCTTTATAAAAGTTAAGAGTCAACCACGCCTACCTAAAACGGCTCGTTCTAACATGTGGGGGACATGTCTATGTCACAATGTGGGAAGATTTGTATAACGCCGCCCAAATGTTCACACAAAGAAAGAAGGCGTAACTTTTATTCTCGCTGTAGTAATTGTGTTGCCGCCGCCTCCGCCATGTCGTGAAGGCGCTGTGTGTTTCATTGTGAAAGCAAAACTACTTTGTTTGGCCTTGCAAAAGAGGACGATATCCGCTTTGTCATGCCTGGAGCTGATCCGTGCTGGTCGCCGAATCGGAGCGGAGTCCAGCCCGGGGTCGTCACATGTGGTTGCCGCAAGCCCGCCCGCCGCTGCTCACTCTAGCCCGCAGTGTGTTTCGTTGTGAAAGCTAACTACTTTGTTGGCCTTTCAAAAGAAGACACGACTAGAAATCAGTGGTTAAGTTGTATTTATTTTATGTTTACGCGGCACGATGCAACACAACGCGTTAAAAGTCAGTATAAGTCATTATAATCAGTAATTATGTTCCCACTGGATGCAACAAATGCCTTGTTTATAATGGGTTTTAGTGTTTTTGTCTCGTCGCTCCGGCCGGGACAAGGCATCACAATATGGTAAGGGGCGTAACATTTCCTTCACACGCTTAAGGTATTCGGCCAATCACAACGCACTGGACAGCTGGCCAATCAGAGCACAGCTCACTTTTCAGACCGATGAGCTTTGTAATAATCTAGGCGTTTCAGAAAGGCGGAGCATAGAGGAGAAACAATAATGTACAGTATGTGGAAAATAATGTGTTTTTTGAACCTTAAACCGCATAAACACATTTAATTACACCAAATACACAAACTAATGTTCTTTTTAGCAACATCATATGACCCCTTTAACATTAATGACAGACGTCACAGGTTTATTAGGCTGCTGTCACAAGACCTATTTCATGGATCGAATACTGATACTCATGCGTTTTATTTCGCAACTGTTTACATTAACTTAAGACAAAATTGACAGTGCTTTCTCAATTTGGGACTCGCAGTGCGCGCTTTGGATGTGACTTTGAGCGCACAGAAAAACGCCTCTGGAGAGCGCAAGTAGGCCTACCAAATGGCTTAAAAAGACGTGAAAATAATACATTTTTGTAATGATGCAACAATGACCGATTAGGCAATTTACAATTCTGTCAACTGTCCCGAAACGAGCTAAAGTCTTATATCGCAGCGTGCAGCAGCTCTATTGTCGATGTGAAGAGAAAGTCAAAGAGAGAAGACACGGTACAGCTGAATCACTCACGCTGTTTTCATCTGATGGTTTGTATGGATTCATTTACTCATCTAACCTTCACGCTATATTGAATAAATGTTTTGCAGCAATTTCCCTTTAAAGTCGAAAGCTGCGGGAATGAGTAATAGGATGTATGCGCAATCCCGCAACAAAATTTTGGTCCGGATTAAACATAATTCTATTATACAGAGAATTGTGAAATAGATTTATGACTTTTCAAAACATTTTTGGGTTTATTTATTTTTACAAATCTTTCCAGGCCTGGAAATTGCTGTTCAATGACTTCAATTAGGTTTTTCATGACCGTACAAACCCTAATGTGATGATCGGGTGTGGGTCAGGTGCGTTTATCTAAATCAGACAAAAATACAGGTGCGGGCGGTTTGGCGGGTGGATAATTTATTTCAAGCTGCGGATTCGGGTGACGTTTTAGCTAATCCGCGCATCACTAGCGTTCATATGAACCGGCGGGACATAAGCTATTATACACTTGCTGCAAGTCGCATAAAACGTTTAAAAATGTCAATATGTGGGAGTAAGAGAAGCACAGACATATGGATAAATCTGACGACACAAGAGAGAACTCAATTCGGTCCGGTTTTCTGAGCACAGACACTGAAGCATACACAGAAAGTGCGTCTCACAGCACGCAAGTACTCTTTCTTTATGAGAAGTGGTTTTATTTAATTTTAACATATGTTGTGTGCCACCGCAGTTAAATTTGTGTCTGTCATGATACAACCTTAATATCAAACCCATATGAGTTTAGAAATTTTAGAGAAATGCTTAATACATGCACTGTAACTAAACCCATTAGATTTTAGCCGACTAAATTTACTCTAGATTTAGTTGGCTAAAATCTGATGATATTTAGTCGACTAAAACTAAAAACAATTCGGAAGTCTAAAATGTGACTAAAACTAAAATGGCATTTTAGTCAAAAGACTATGACTAAAACTAATTAAAATGTGCTGTCAAAATTAACACTGAAAGGGTGGGGAGCACATAGGGAGAAAAAAAAAATGTCCTGGTTGTAACTAATTCAATCCACTGAAGGCGAGTTGAAGTGAGAACCCAAGTGCAGTTTATTTACAAGTGATCCAAATGATAATCCGAGACTTGACATGACATGAACAGACTTGACATGAACAGACTTGACTTGGCATGGCCAAGACTCACCAACAGCAGAGTTACAACATCAATACATGACCAGAGACAATGGCAACAAGAGGGCTACTTATACCAAACACTGAGGGTCACATGACAAGAACAAACCAATAGGAAACAAGACACACGACTAAGACAACCAATCAGAACATGACACAAAGAACAGAGGAACCAATGGCATGAAGACAAGAGGGCAAGGGAAGCATGACATTAACAGCATTAAATTACAAAATTAAAGACATGGAAAACATGAACATGAAACAAAACCCAAACAACGGCAGGGCGGGGAGCCATGGCGGAGCAGAGACATGGACAGACCACTTGACTGTGACAGAGCAAGCAGAGAGTTCTTGAATGGCCTCTTTGGCCGTGAAAGGACAGACTGTTAGTTCATGAAAGGCCTCCTTGGCCGTGGCAGGACAGACAGTGAGTTTTGGAGGCATTTGGAGCAGTCTCATGGATAGGAGAGGCCTCTGAGACAGACTCATAGGCAGGAGAGGCCTCTGGGGCAGATTCATGGACAGAAGAGGCCTCTGGAGCGCAGTGTGCAGCCCACACGCTCAAAATGGCGACCACCATTACAGAAAGGGCAGCAGAGTGTGGCATGACCTCGAAGATGGCAGGGCTTGAGAGCGCTGACGTCACTGCCTGCAGCTCGCACCGACATCAGAGATGGATCCATCACACTAGCAATCAGTCTTCTCAGTCTTGGCCCAAGTTCCGCATCCGACTCAGGCGTGGCGGCCATCTTGACCGGGGACTCAGGCGTGGCGGCCATCTTGACCGGGGACTCAGGCGTGGCAGCCATCTTGGGCGGGGACTCAGGCGTGGCATGAGCAGACTCTGAAATGGCAGCCATGTCATGACGAGACTCTGGATGATCAGCTGCGACGTGACGAGACTCTAGAAGGGCGGCCATTTTGTGAAGAGACTCTTGTGTGGCGGCCATCTTGCAAACGAAGCTATTCAATGGTGGCCATATTGTGAAGAATCTCCTGAGTGACCAGCGTGATGTGAGCAGGCTCTGGCTTGGCAGACGTGACGTGAAGAGGACTTGGTGTAGCAGACATGACAGGAGCAGGCTCTGGCTTGGCAGACATGACGTGAAGAGGACTTGGCGTAACAGACATGACGGGAGCAGGCTCTGGTTTGGCAGACGTGACGTGAGCAGGCCTTGGGGTAGCAGACATGATGTTATCAGACTCTGGCTTGGCAGACATGATGTGATCAGGCTTTGACTTTGTAGACATGACATGAGTAAACTTTGACTTAACTGGCATGATTTGAGCAGGTCCTGGAGTAACGGGCATGACGCGAGCAGGCTTTGGCGTAGCAGACATGATGTGAGCAGACCTTGGCTTGGCAGGCATGATGTGAACAGGCTTTGGGGAAGTGTCATGTTCCTCCTCCATGACACCCACAGTGAATGGTGAATCAGCCAGCAACAAGGCAAAGGCCATGTATTTTTCAAGAGTCCAGTGAGGAGTATTGCGTGGCATTAAACTTGATACATTTTTGTCCAAACCATAGCGGAAAATGTCCTTAAGGAATGTTTCATTAAAATCCACTTTTTGACAAAGTCCACAAAAGTCCTGAATATAATCCTCAATGGAGCGATTACCTTGACGAAGTTGAACGAGACGATCTGCTGGGTTCATTTTGTGCGGTCGTGTATTCTGTAACAAATTAAATCCACTGAAGGCGAGTTGAAGTGAGAACCCAAGTGCAGTTTATTTACAAGTGATCCAAACGATAATCCGAGACTTGACTTGACTTGACTTGACTTGACTTGACTTGGCATGGACAGGACTCACCAACAGCAGAGTTACAACATTAATACATGACCAGAGACAATGGCAACAGGAGGGCTACTTATACCAAACAATGAGGGTCACATGACAAGAACAAACCAATGGGAAACAAGACACATGACTAAGACAACCAATCAGAACATGACACAAAGAACAGAGGAACCAATGGCATGAAGACAAGAGGGCAAAGGAAGCATGACACTAACAGCATGAAATAATTACAAAATAAAAGACATGGAAAACATGAACATGAAACAAAACCCAAGCACAAATTAGGGATTCAGATTTCTTTATATTCTTTAACGTATACACTGAAAAAAAAGTGGTGTAGAAACAATTTATTACAATTTCAATAGTCCAATTTCAAATAACTATTTTCTATATAAATACATTTAAAAAAAAATTTATTTACTCCTATGATGCAATGCTACTCTGCTGCTTAATTATTTATTTTGTGAAAACTGTGATACTTTTTTCAGGATTCTGTGATGAATAGACAAATCAAAAGAACAGCACTCTAAAATATTCAGTGTGAATTTTGATTGCAGATTACTTGGCATGCATTAATTTAGTGAAAAAAGTGACGTGACAGGAGACCCATACTCGGAATTAGTGCTCTGCATTTATCCGATCCAAAGTGTACACACACAGCAGTTGGAACACACACACTCCCGGAGCAGTGGGCAGCCATTTATGCTGTGGTGCCCGGGGAGCAGTGGGGGGTTCGGTGCCTCAAGGGTACCTCAGTCGTGGTATTGAAGGTGGGAGAGAGCGCTGTACATTCTCTCCCCCCACCTACAATCCCTGCCGGTACGAGACTCGAACCTTTGGGTTACGAGTCCGACTCTCTAACCATTAGGCCACGACTTCCCCCTAGAACATTGCCATTCATATTGGAATGTGCACATTAACAGTATACCAGCAAATATATGCAAAACATAACAAACTAAAGTAAAAGACAGGCAAATTAACAATAAAAACATGAACCCCTAGGGGTTCATGGTGGAACTGCAAGGGATTTGTAAAATAAATGGCAATGTAAATAAATAAACGACACAGAGGATGAGAAGAGTTGCTATTCTCAGCTTTTTTTTCTTATAAAATCTGAGGCAGGTTAGCATTCTCTTGTCGTTTACTTTCAAAGTTTTTTTATTATTATTTATAAATGTTATTTATTATTATTTATTAGTGATGTTTGGTTCTTGAATGAATCGTTCTTTTGAGCCGGTTCTCACTGGTTCTCAGGAAGTAACCGGTCGAGCCGGTTCACAAATCGAACTGAATCGAACTTTAGTTCCGGGTTGATGACGCAGGACGCACAGCCGAAGTAGCACGTTCAACTCAAAAAGAACTGATTGAGCCGGTTCAACCACCTGTCGAAGTTTGCCGAGGATTACCGAACATTCTGATGAGTGAGTTGACGACACTGTGCAAGCCTGAGGCGCATACTGAAAATATGCTTATTATGACTGTTATTAATTTACATTTTATTAAACCTGCAAAATAATTTGATGTAAATTTTCGCTTAAGCGAAATCAAGGAGTTTATAAGACTGGTTTATTCATTCTAGACATGTAGAACATATCCGCGTTTGTGCATCAATGTCTGTAATGTGTGCTGTAGGTGAGAAACTTTTAGGAATCTTGTCCAAGTTGTAGGCTAGTCAATATTGGTCAGTCAGTCATATCTGACATAAAGGATCCGCAAATTAAACTGTGACCACAAACACCATTAACTTGACTTATATGGCAATAATCAGCAATATGCTTTCACACAAATAACTTATTTTTTTTGAATGTTTCAATGTGTTGACACAAATGACTTATTTGAATGTTTCATTGATACAACATGGCACTGAGTTGTTAGAAAATAAATGTGTAGAGACGTTACTGCTTGATGACGTCATGAACTGATGAATCGGCTTTTTGAACCGGTTCAATGAGCCGATCTGTCCGAAAAGAACCGGTTCGCGGAAATGAATCAGACTTTGCATCACTATTATTATTATTTTATTTTTTTTATTTCCGCAGAAAGATAGCATTTTATGAATTTACTTACATTAAAGTACATACATTTTTGGTTTTAATATTTGTATTGGTAACCGTTTTATAGAAGCAATAAGGTGCGTAACGTATAGTCCAAAGGAAGATGAAGATTACAACAGAACAATACAAAGTTTAATTAATAATTCAGAAGGTAATCCACAATTAAAACAGTGTGCATAGCACAAAGAACAACTGACCCTTAAGAGTAACACAGAGCAACATAAATCCAAGGCAAATGAGAGAATTAATGAATAACACCTGTGATGATTAATGAACGTCCATGACAACAAATGAAAAGCGGGAAACTGTAAACAAGAAACACATGAATTACAGAAGACAAATTAAAAGTCCATGATAATGAATCTAAAACAACATAATGGTGACAGTACGAGAGAGTCTCTGTTGTATTGTGAATAAGTCATCATGTCTAAAGGGGTTGCAGGCAATCCACTTCACGTCTGACCTATCAGTATTTCTATGCACTAAACCTAAACCTAACCCTAACAGAAACCTTTTTTTCATTTTTACATTTTCAGATAAACATACATTATTAGTAGTAGTATTATTATTGTTGTTGTTGGTAATTATTATTTCCCTTGTGGGGACCACTAGCCGGTCCCCACAATGTCAAAAATGTCAGGTTTTACTATCATAGATTTTACTTTAGGTTTTACTATACTAAAAACATAAACACAACAAAATACAACTTAATCATGTGAAAACTGCCATCAAAGACAAGAGTCACATTTTGGTGGTGCACAGGAAATCATAAGTGAGTTTTTTTTTTTTTTGAATTAGTGAATAAACTTTAGTTTTTCAGTCCAATAAGATCAGAAAATCACTCTAAAATATTGCTAATACAAGCACGACTACATATGAAATCTGACATAAGGTAGGTCATCTATCATCAATGCCTCATTTATTTCCTTTCATCCTTTGTGGCCTGACAGTCGTGGTTACATGATATTAATGCCTTTAGATCTAATATCCAGACGGGCTCTTCTTCCAGCTCTTAAGACCATCATCTGTGACTTCTACTAATATCACTGATCTGCCAAATCCAATGATGATGCCTCAAGTCTGGATTTTTTCTTTTTTCTTACTCAGATATTCTAAACCAATGCTATTCAGCAACTCTCAACACTGAGACTGCAGAAGGTAACCATGCCTTTGACAGTGCCAAGTTGCCTGAATGATGAGTCAGCTGCACTTTAGAGTCTCTGAGGTGACAGCCACCCACACAGCGCACTGAAGTCATTCTGTTACTGGCTGTTTATGACACCGGCCTCTTACTTGTTGGTAGAACGGATATTGAAATAAATCAGTAAGCCATGAGAGGCCACACATTACTGTGACTTTTTCAAGTTTAAGGGGTATTATTTAACGGTATAGCTTATTACTTTTGTAAAACAGCAGCAACAAGAATATGGTAAAACGAAGCAGTGTTCAATACATGTTGTTTTTAATAATGCACACAATATTTCTTATTCACAATGGATAACCTGAACTGCTGAGAAAATATATAAATTGTTACATTTAAAAATGATAAATAATATTTAAGGTAGAAGAGAGTGCTGTTCATTCACTCCACCCACCTACATTTCCTGTCAGTACTGAGAATCGAACCCATGACCTTCAGGTTACAATCCAACTCTCTTACCGTTAGACCATAACTGTCCACACCACAGTAGAGAAGCATTACCAGAACACTCTGCAGGTGGTTAAGGCAGACCGGAAGCTGAGGATTAACCTAAGGAAGAAGAACGTTGCATATAAGAGCGCTTATACATGTACACTAGGGCACATGGCAGTTGTGGCCTAATAGGACTTGTAACCTGAAGGTCGCGTGTTCGATTCTCAGTACAGACAGGACATGTAGGTGGGGGGAGTGAATGAACAGCACTCTCTTCCACCCTAAATACCCGCAACCCAATACCCTCAGTACCCTTTTCCACCCTCAATACCCACACTAGCTTGACGCCACACTTTGCACGTCATTCACGACAAAATGGCGGTGACCGTGGGCAAATAAGTACAGAAAATGAATGAATGAATGAATGAATGAGCAAGGCAACCCCCAACTGCTTCTGGGCACCACAGCAAAAATGGTTGCCCACTGCTCCGGGTGTATGTTCAAACTTGGATGGGTTAAATGCATAACACAAATTCCAAGTATGTGTTACTATACATGGCTAGATATCACTTTCATTGTTGCACACTATGGAATTCTATTTATTTATTTATTTATTTAACTGTCAAAGAAATAAGTCATATACTTTTAATTGTATTGATGGTTTGGTAATGTTGCTTGAGCATAATAATGCAAAAAGTTTTGTTGAAACTCAACTTAATTGATATTATTTATAATATATTTAATTGCAAATGCTAAGCTGCATAATTATATATAATTTTATTTTTTTTGGGTGTGGTTGACCTGGTAAATTTAAAATCTGAAATTTGACCACAATGTTTATTACTTGATGTGGCATGCATTAGATATAGGGCTGAAACATATTTCAAAACTTTTCTAAATTTTGATTTTTTTTTATGCACCCTAGTGCTCAGTGTATTTAAAAACAACATACTTTGAAATATTATTTGATGCCTAATTTGATTTTTGATGACGAAAATAAAGTAAATAATTTTTTTCTCTCTTTTTGAAATAATAATAAACAAAAACAACAATAATATGTTTATAAATGAAGAGAATAGACGTGAGTACTATTTTGGGAAACTATTTGGGGATTATTATTATTATGAGTAGTATTATTATATTTAGATTTCATTATTATTATTAAACAACAACAACAACAACAATAATAATAGTAAATACATATTATAATAAAATATTAAATGTTATATTATTAAACATAATACAATATATTCAGAGGTTCATCCAATCCGTGTTTAAAGACAAACAATTTGTTTTATAATATAATTTTGCAGTTAAGAACCAAAATTCTAATGTTACTGTACAGTTATATTTTTTATACCATGATTTAGCTAAAGTCACACTTTAATATGAAACCAAAGAGAAGTTACACAACAGTTAGTCAGCTCTTATTTCTAACGGTCAGTCTGTTAAATCACAGTGTTTGGTAAGTCAAAGTGATCAACTGTCAATAGAGTGAGATGTCTTCAAGGCAACTGAGGTGATCAATCATAACCCACCAGCCACATGCAACATCCCGGACCACAGGATATTCATCTGGCACATGCAGATTTCAGGTCATGACCTGGAATTGAAAAAATGCTGAAAGGATGAATTTTAAATCTTATAATTTTAATATGAGATATGCCACACAGCACCCAACTGATATTGATTTATTGTTCAGAGGAGGTTGACAAGCATTCAATTTGCTATCACATTTTAACTTGTCTGTTCCTGGTGACTTCAGATTTTAATTTCCTATCAGAGGAACATCTCTGGCATGCATGTGCATGATTACATACAATAAATGTCATTAAGCAACATCATAGATAGAAAATTGCATTTCTAGATGCAACTTTGACCTGCAAAATATGCCGTCCTGAGATTAAAATGACAGATTTGGCTGCAATCAATGCCTGTTTGCTTGGAGAATGATGGTCTCAGCATTGACACAAATATCTTCTGCATCTCAGGAAGAAAGGGAGAAAACACTTTTCATTGATTTTTTTTTCAATGCACCCCATGTGGAATGTTTCAGGCATGACATTAAAAGGTCAATTCCTCCCTATAATCGACTTAAAAATCATATTACAATTTATAGAAAAAAAGACAGTATCATAAATGGCTTATGCATTAACTAGTCAGTTCTGTCACAATTGCTGCCTTCAAGAGTGATAATACATTAAAAAAGTGACATTGGCCAATTTAGATGTTTGAAGATGTTTAGATGTTGCGGCCCTTATAGGTAATAACATAATCAACAATTAAACTCTTCCACAATGTTAATATAGTAAGTGTCCTCATAGACTGGCTATTATACAATCAACTTCTAATTATTATTAGTATTATTATTATTATTATTATGATTATTATTGAAGTAGAAGAAGAAGGTGAAGAAGAAGACGGAGACGAAGAAGTAGAAGAAACATTATTCAAATTTATTTAAAAGGGTCTTATTATGCTCTTTTACAAAGTCTTGATTTTGTTTTTGGGGTGTACTAGAACAGGCTCTCATACTAGGTTGTTGAAAAACACGTTATTTTTCACATATTTTACATTATTAGAAACCCTCTCTCCCCAGTCTGGCATGAACGGCTCGAATAGTTCCTGTATCATATGAAGGCCCGGCTTCTGAAATATGAAATGTGCTGTGATTGGTTAGCTGGGCCAGTGTGTGTTGTGATTGGCGCCTGGTCGGGAAATGTCATGCCCCTTACCATAGCTGCCTGCGAGCTAAATATTGCGTCAAAATCAAATCAGTTTGAGTGCGTTTTAAACCCAGATGATTGTAACCACTCTAAGTGTGTCTGCCTTGGGAAAGCTAGCGTGTCTCCGATATAGTGATAACACTCGCTGCCTTGTCTAGTGCAGCTCAACCAGGTCTCGTCCCATTCGTCGGTATTTGTGATATCACAAATTCCGGAAAATATGCGATGTAGTCCAAATGAGTCGTTCGTTGTAGTTTTTAAAAAGTGATTTCTGTTAAATAAAATATCTCCTTTTGAAGTGGACTTTGAGCTTTGTAACTTGACAGATCTGTTTTATGCTCAAACAGCAACATTACAGACTAGCTAAAGTTGAAAAAGTGAAAAAGCATTATAGGACCCCTTTAATTAGACCCTTAGAATAAATACAGAATAAACACTTCCACACAGACTGGCTAGTATGCAATCAACTACTTCTATCCAGTATGAATGAATGTGTTTATACCCATTTTCTCATATGGCAGAACATTTTAAGTTTGACCCCTTAGAAAAGTAGTAGCATATATATATATATATATATATATATATATATATTATTTTTTCCTTTGGAGCATCATTCTTGTCTGTGGCACAAATTAAAATGTAACATTCGTTACCCAATTTGTTCAGTTCCCCAATCCTAACAAGCATTTTAAGCATTTTAGCAAATTTAACTTCTACTTAGATAAAAGACTGTGTAACTTGCAGGACCAAATCTGAGCACAATCAGTTAAATTGGATGTTTTGCAAGAGTGCATCACTAAAAGGCCACAATCTGCTTCAAGAGGTTGGCTCGTTTGAGCCAGGCAGTGCTGATATTTCAGCCAGTCATTTCTCTCTCGTTGAGGAAATTGCATGCAGCCATATTCCCCAAAGCCCAGCACACTGAGTCAATTACCTTATTGGATTAGAAGCCTCTGAAGTGCAATAGAAATTACATATCACACTTTCATGCCGCTGGATTAGAACAATGCAGTGGTAAATGACCAAGGGTGCCGCATTACTCTTGCCCTATTGTCTAAAGTTCCAGCACATTGCAAAAGTTTGTAAACCCTTAACCAATTCTTTAATTTTATGTAATTATAAATAATAAATTACAATATAGCTCTCTTTGATATTTCTAAGGACATAAACTGAAATGTGTTTTATTATTGTGACTGTTTCATGTTAGAAAGTATTCTTAAAGGAATAGTTCACCCCAAAATAAAAATAGTTGAAAATGTACTTATTCTTGGGCTATCCAAGATGTAGATGATTTTGTTTCTTCATCGGAACAGATTTAGAGAAATTTAGCATTACACTTGCTCACCAATGGATCCTCTGCAGTGAATAGGTCCCGTCAGAATGAGAGTCCAAAGCATTTTGATGATGGATTTGTTTCTCACAAATACGCAGCTTTTCATGTCACAAGATGTTACTTTATGGACTGGAGTCGTGAGGACTACTTGTGGATTATTCTGATGTTTTTATCAGCTGTTTGGACTCTCATTCTGAAGGCCCCCCATTCACTGCAGAGGATCCATTAGTGAGCAAGTGATGTAATGCTAAATTTCTACTAATCTGGTCTGATCAAAAAACAAAAGGTGAGAGTGAGTACATTTTCAACTTTAGGTGAACTACTGAAGTAAAAAGTCTGGCAACTTGCAACAGTCTCCCATATTTAAAAGCAATATGTAATAGACAGATAATGGTGTGTGTGTGTGTGTGTGTGTGTGTGTGTGTGTGTGTACACCAGTATTCAATCCCTGTAAATCAGAAGTTCTGTTTACACTGATGAATTTTAGCGAGGTCACAAGCGCCATGCAATTTGCCTCTACTTTTTAACTATATAAAAATAACTAGCATATTTTCTAGATAAAAATGCTAATTATTCATGAATCTGAAGGACAGATCTGAAAACTGAGATAAGAAAAGGAAGATTCCAAAAAAAAAAGTAAAAGTAAAATAAATACATATATATACTGTACATGGGAAACAGTCAATATCATGTTGTTTGAATGCCCTTGCGGGTGCTGTTGGTGTAATTATAAAAATAGTACAGGCCAGATTAAACCAACCTCATAAGAAAAATATAAAAGCACAGGAGAGTTGTGAAAAGAAGCTACCGAGAAGTAAACGGACATTTTGAAGGAGCTGCATATTTGAAAACAGAATAAAAGTGCACCATCAACCACATTAAACTAAGCCGGTTTAGGAAAAGAAGCTGTTAAAGTCTACATAAAACAGTTTTGCAACTGATTGTATTTCCATAATGTGATACAAATGAAATGGAAAATTCAATGTGGAAAAATGCAAGGCTTGATTTTATCCTTTGGGAAGCGATTATATTGTGAAAAGTGTGTTCAGTACAAAAAATTATGCATAACAAAATTAATGCATAAAAAGCTATTTGGCTCTTTATTAAAATTAACTAATAGTGCTTGGCCTATATGTGATATCAGTGAAAATAATATATCTATAGCAGATTGTACATAATAAGACAATAAGAACTTTAGAAATCCCAAAATGCAATCTGAGGAATAATTGTTTTGGTTGAGCCAGCATTCATAAAATAAATCTAATACTGCCTACATTTCCAAAAACATAGCAAAAAAAAAAAACATGCAGGCATCAAACTATAGACGTGGGCATTTTGTTCAAATAGTTGAAGGGGTCAATAAAATACAGAGAAATCAAATATTGCAAGAATGCATTTCAGTCTCGTAAAACAATGTTTTCTCTCATTGAGTTCGTTGCTCAGTAAGACAATGATGTGCAATGTCAAATTAACATTCTAGCAGCTCGAGAACAAAACGGGGCAGATGCCCAACAACAGCCCAGTCACAGCCCTGAGCTCAGTCCCATTGGGAGTGTGTGGCACTGTTTGAAATTTGCAGTGCACATCATATGACTAACCTGCACAACCTACTAAAAATATGAGAGCTTTTATAATTGAGTTAAGGGTCAGAATACTTTCAAACTATAAAAACAAAAAGTTTGTTAAAAACAGAATATATAATATATAATAAAAATAACACTGAAATGAAAACTGAAAACATATATAAAACAATCATAGTAATTATTAGGTTTCTATGTATGTACTGGTACTTCTGAATGGGTTGAGGCTGGGATTTAGTGCATTTGAAGTGAAAGTACTTGTTGAACATATTCATACTATGTGTTGAGATCATTCATTCAGTATCGTTATCTAATTTTTGACCAAGATGGCTTATATATATATAATTGGAATTTTCACGAGATATCTGTGAGATTTGAGATTGAGGTTATATACAGTATTGCAGACTTTGGTATCATGGAAGAGACTCTATTTTCTCTCAATTTACTTGCATTGCTGTCCAGGGAAACAAGTGAGGCATAAAACACATCTCATTCATTTGTGATTTTCTTTTGTTTCCTACAGGATAGAAGCAGGTTTATCAAACTAAAATAGCATGATAGTAATGTTAATGATATGTTTTGAGCAAACTGTCACGTCTGTTAGCATAGTGAAGGGTTTTTGAGCACCACCGACAATACTAATATCAAAATGAAGAGCATCACTCCAGAATTCTCCTGATGCGAGGCAATAAGTGAACAATAACAGTGAACGTCACAAAAGAGAATAAAAATAATTATAATTGATCAGTGCATTATTAAGTGCTCTGTGTGGCTGATTTCCATCAGTGTGAGATTCATTGCCACAATCAAGAGACTCAAACACATCTGTGAGCATTAAATTGTACACTGTTTATTTTGTCAGTAAAAAAAAAAAATATATATATATATATATATATACAG